>NW_009646934.1:477610-497219 GCF_000708025.1 Charadrius vociferus | reverse complement strand
AGCCATTCCCTGCCATCCTCGTCTGATCCACCTGGCGCTGGCTCCTCGACATCCCTCCCGAAATGCCCCCCGTTAGGTCACTGGTGCGCAGACAGCTTGCTGTGAAACAGATGGATCAACAGCGCTTGTACTCGGTGCTGGATTTAGGCTCCTTTCCCCCCAGCCCGGTGTCCCCATCGGCTCCTTGTACAGGCCGTAATGGAGGGGCTGTCTGCGGCGCCCCACAGTGTCTTGGCGGAGGCCGAGCGGTGGGGAAGGCGTTAGGGCGGCCTGTCTGCACCTGAGGCTGTTTCACTCTCTGCCACTTACCGCAGGATTCTTGTAGAAACAAACCCTATCACTCACTAGCAATCTGGTTTAAAAGAGACATAAATAAGGCCCGTGCCCAGAGTTCAGAGCGAAACGCATTATATCTTTCGCCATAGCATAGGCAAACTTCTTTTTTTTTTTTTTTTCTTTTCTTTCGGCTGTGTGTCAGTGTTCTCTCTGGGCCTGTTTTTATTTCTTTCGTCGCCATCACATGCCTACTGCTAAAGCTCTACATGCTCACGCGTTTTCAGCCCGCTGTACAGGTTATAATTGAGAAGGGGCATGTTTGCTGTGACAGGAGCTCTCAGCTGGCTCGTTAGAGCCTTCAGCAGGTGGGGGGGCCCAGAGCAGTTCATCCATCTAAATACAGATGTTATTATGTCTGACCTTAGTTTGCCGCGTGAGTGACCTTCCGAAGGCTTTTAATAAGTATATCAGATGATTCCAAAAAGCGGTCCCACGCTGGGCAGCTAGATAACAGCAATGTCATGTTAAACATTCCATAGGAGTTTGTCAAACGATGTTTGATGAAATCAAATCTCAGAAAAACAGCTGATTTATTAATCCTAGCCAAGCGTTCATAACAGCACAGTTCTGAGTAGAATCAGCTCTAAGAGCTGGAACTAGCACAAGTTTTGAATAATCATTTTCTAATTTTAGCTTCACCAGAATGTTCTGCTTCAAATTGCTGCACAGTTTTGTGCTGCTGTTTGTGCGTGGTTCGTATTTGCAGTGTTCGTGGACATGTACGGTTGTCTTCACAGTGGTATTGGTATACACACATAAAAGATAAAGAAAGAAGAGTTCATATCCAGTGACTGGCTTTGTTTTCTCTGGACAAAACTAATCACCAGCACAGCAAAGAGTTAGTGACCTTCCTGAAATAAAAAATAATCTTTTTCATAATTCCCATCTCCGTTTTGTTTTCAGGTAGCCAGAAGCTTATCCGAAGTTTTGAAATGTTGAAACGAACATTAAGTGAGGGGAGTTTTCACAGCTTGTACCTAGGTTGCTTTCCAACTCAGTCTGCTCTGCCTGTGAGCACCAAAGCAATAAATAAACCAAACCAGCAACTGAAGTAGGAGATGTTCCAATATCCACAACAGGGGAAAATAAGTTATGTTTTTAATAACATTTAAAGTTCATATTGTTTGCATCCCTTTGGTCATTTCATTTCTTAGCATCAAGATAAAAATTTTGGCTTTTTAATTTTTTTTTATCTTTCTGATTGACTCAAATTTGCAAATAATTTAGGCTGACCTAAAATGATATTTTTTGCATGAAAGTTCTAAGTAATAATACTGGTGCAAGCCACTAGGCATGCTTATGTCATTAGGACTAAAGGTGGTAAGAGCAAAGCCTTTTGTTTTCTTCTGTGTCACTGGAATCATCAACAAAGTCTTTCAATCAAGAAATCTTCTCAGATTAAAATTTTGGCCCACTGAGGTCAGTTACAATCTCATTGTTCTTGTGTGATTGTTGAGAATTGACTCATCAAGAACTGGAAGTCACCAAAATGATGTTCCAGCCAGAGTGTATTTGGAAAATCTCCTGTAACATGTCTATGATAACTGTAACACGCTTCAGGAAATACAGTCCTATTTCTTGGAACTCTCTGATTGCGCAAATCTTTTGTGGGATTAGTAATAGGTCTGTCTTACTGCTTTTGCATGTATTTGTTTTGTCTGAAGCCATGATGATGAACAGTACAGTTAGGTGTGAGTCTGGGACTTGAGTGTTGCTTGTGTATGTCTTTTTAATTGGCCATCTCAACCACGAAATAAGGCAGTGAAACAAATTATGTTCTCATATAGCTCATCTGGTAGAAACCCGCTGTTTCATCACTGCAACAAGGAACAGAAGTCAATGTATGTTGGTCACATTAAAGAGGGAAAGTTTGTTTCCTTGGGTTTTGTCCATTTTTGTTCAATGAAGTTGCTCTCTCCAGCAATCTCTGTGTGGCCAGTATGCATTGAACAGGGAGAGCTGCTCTCTGCAGAGCTCACCTCTCCCACGCCTGCCACTGCAGCTTGCTCTGGCCCCAGCGGGAGCCCCAGCTGACTGCAGGAGCAGGCCGTAAGGTACAGAGTTTGCACGCTATGGTCCACTACTGCTGCCTTGGAGGGAAAAGCCGAGTACTTTCTAACTTGAACTGCGAAACGTTGCTGTCCAACGAGATTTCTCCTCCATTCTGAGCAGAACAAAAAATATTGAACAGGTAGAAGCAACCACCAAATAGAGTGGATGTCTTATCTTGTTTAATAACAAGTAAAATAAAAATATTTTCTGTAGTTTGCTTTCCTTTCCATTTCTTTATCAGCCTCACACGTGGTGAAAATGAAGCCGCAACTATCAGTGCATAAATTACAGGAACAGAAAGAAGGCTGAGCCAACAGCTCTCAGCTTCGTTACTCTTTTTCCTTTCAACAGCTCCATTAGTCCTATGTGTTGTGGTCACACAGACATATAGGAGGTTTAGATTTAGGAAAACAGAGTAACAGGCACGCTGGTATCAAACCCTGTGGGCTCAGACAGTATCATGGTTGTCTGCAAGTGAAGCAGAGAGCGCGATGCATCCATCTCTGCTACCTGTGTGGATGGATAGCCCAACCTTCACGACAAAAGGACCTACTGTACCAGTCGTGATCATGTGCAGACCTCCATCTCCTTTAGTCTTGTCTGTAAATACTGTCCTGGCTAGATGAATGGATAAGTAGACAGACAAGGTAATGCAAACACCACCCGGTATAGATAGTGTTATGCTGGAAAGTAAATGTTTTCTTCCAGACCTTTCTGCAGAAAGTAGTTGAACTTGGTACAAATGTTCTGATAAAACATATTTTGGTGAAAAATGCAAAGTTTTAGAGAAGCCTCTAGATTATGCACTCACCTGGATTTTGATGAATTATTCATTGGATTGATATATACATGTGTGTGTATAGAGAGTATTCAGAAAACTTAGTTTTGATATTTGACAGTTAAATGTTTTTCCTTTTCTCTGTGATGTGACCTGTGCTTTCAAAGTTGCCTGTAATTCTATTTACAGTATAACTAAGCAAGCCTGAAACAGAAGGAAACGCTGAGCATTGTTTTACCCGCAAGAAACACGTTTTGATGTATTGATTTGCATTAAAATATTTTTGTAATGATTTGATCCAAGAACTCTATACTTGACTTGGCAGTAAAAGGAGAAGCCAGTTACTTATATAGCTCTATTGAGAAGTGCTAATTACAGCTTCTGCTGGTCACGGTGCATGGTACGTGGACAGATGACTCATGTATATATCACCCCTTTTTCTTTTGAAGAAAGGTAGTAGGAATTTTAACTGCAGAGATGAACATAAAGGACCCGCAGTTAATGGTTCACTTAGGAATAAATAGTTCCTCTTCTTGACACTCACACACAGAGTGCCAGACCTCAGCTGGACTAAATCAGTAAATCATTAACTTTAATAGGGATTTGCCAGTTTACACCTACGGAGGATCTGGTTCACATATTTCAGCAACAATTCTCCTCAGACATAGCCAACACATCAGGCATGGGGTCCTGTCCACAGAAGTCAACAGTTGCGCATCTGCTGTTCCACCTGGGACACTGAAAATATGTGCCTCTCCTTAAGACAGGACATAATGCAACTTTCCAATCATATATCAGATACAAGAAGAACCCGACTTTTGTGCCCGTATAGCTACTGTATTTTTTTAATGAATCAGACAGGAGTAGTGCTTAAACTGCTCACCACTAACTTTAATTTACAGCGTGTGGTAATATAGTGACAGTAATGTTGTCATCATTCTCTCTCTTCCTCTGTGGCATCAAGCCCAGACTTTCACGTTCTCATTTTTAGGACAGTGTCAAACTGAGTTTTACCCCCACCCGCTCAACCCCCTGACAAAATGATATGTTATTAAAAAACAAATAAATAAATAAAAGAGACCTCACTGATAGAATCTGCTGGTTTTTCTCTTCTGCTGTAATGTACTTTTCATCCAGGGAACAGAATGAAAATGCATTTTCTATGGTAGTAACTGGCATGTTCTAAATGGTGTCAGAATTCAAGAACATGACAAGCAAAATACAGCTGGACTGGAGGGCTCCACCACACATATAGTAGGAAATATTGCATTCCCATGCTGTTTTCATGCATGCAAACGATCAGCCACATTACAAACCCTTAAAAACATTGTGAGAAAACTTGACATTTCCCAGATGGGCAGCTTATTTGAGACTAACCCATCTGACTTTCCTTTCTCCAAGGGAATTTAACCCCTTGGAGCTTCTGTGGGGAAGCTACGTTTCCTTGTCATTCTACTGAAAGCCTAATAAAATGGCACTGGTTTGGCAGGATCGTCTAAGTTCAGGTTGACACCCAAGTCTTTGTGCAAAGTGTGGTCAAAGATGCGCCGGTGGCTCTCACTCCTTGTTTTTATGGAGAGAGGCTTGTGCCAAGCTACAATCTGCACAAACCACATTACAGGCTGTAATGAGACCAAAATCAGCAACTGCTAGTCAGTCTCCACCATGTGTAATCCTAACAAGCATCATGGCCTTGCAGGCTTTAAACTGTTCTCCATGTGTCAAGACCTCTTGAGCTTAAATTCAATATGTTTTCAATAACGCCATGAAAAATGCATAAGCTTGCCTTAGCTTCGGGGCAGATCATTTGGGGAACACACTCACCATCTAGATTTTTTTTGGCATAGGCAGTAGAATTAGATCTTTCCAATTTCTAATGCACCACCCTGAGCAAATCTGATTGGTATGTAACCAGTTGAATACTGTGCAGGAGGTTTTGTATTGGGTAGGTCTCCTAAAGCCCTTAAACATATTATTCCAAATGCACTCCTTACTGCTATCCTTGGTTTTGTAATAATCCTTCCTTAATTATGCCGTCCTGTAGACCTACTGACAATGTTTTAAGACTGACAATTTTTTTAGATAGAAAAAATTTTGCTGACTATTAACTGGCTGAAATAATAGCCTTTCCTTTTCAGTGCCAGACTCTTTGTATTCAACAGGTCAACTAACGCAAAAGCACAAAAGCAAGTCTTTTTAAAACCAGAGAAATAGCACCAGGGCATCCCACTGTTAAACAACTGAACGATGGCTGACTCGGGGGCTGAAATGCAAAAGGCAATGTCTATTCTCAGTGTGAAGATGGTCTACCATCGAATAACCCATATGATGCAAATCATAGATTTAACTGTTACTATATCTGCTCTCTTTTTCTTTCTTTCTTCCCTCTTGATCTCTTCCCTTTTGCTCCCCCCAACCCCGTTATCAAAAATAACTTCTGGAAGGAAAAATAAACACTGGAAGACACTCAGCTGTTTTGGCAACCATGTGTGCAAGAAAGGCCTTTTCCCCCTGCTCTCTTCCTCCAGACTGAAAGGAGCTGGAGCTCCAGTTTGAAGGCAGACAAGCAGCCTGTGAAACTTCAGCCAGTTTTCATCACAGCTGGCCATGCCTGTGTGATTTCAGACAAAAGACTTCCGTCTTTATCTGGCGCTTATTGAGACATCTCATTCAGCTAGAGATAAAAGGGAAAAGATGTGCTTTGAAATTGAACCATTAGGGCGTCAAAGAAATCAGCATGCAAATGCCACACGCAAATAAATTCAAGATGAAGCTTGAGGATCAAATCTCGGTGCCAACAGGAGTTTGCCTGCACAGGGACCCAGCAAAGCCATTGTAAAGACCTCAGGGGAGTTTGGCCCTGTGTTTGTTAAGGGAAGGAGGTGAAAGTTGGATGTGGAAGCAATCTTAAAAATAAATTACAATGGGATAGATTGTTTCAGAGGAGTGACCCTGCTTTGCCAAAGGCTGCGTAGGTTATTCACCAAAATGACTCTTCAACGAACCATGGAGAATTTCCTTCTGATTTCCCACCTTGCAAATTCTCATGGAGCTTTATGTGCCACTCCCTGCGTGTTTCTCACTTTTCCCACTGTGTGTGCTGGTGCGGTGCTGGTCTGCCATGCGTGGACCTGGTTCGTTATAAGTGGGGACTGTACGTCAGACATAATGGTCTGAGGTAGCTTACGTTTAAGTGTTTGGTACCCTATTTCAAAGAGTGAATGTATTTTTCTCGCTGTCTATAAAAGGATAGTATTAGCCAAAACCTAAAAGATCTCTGATGTAACAAGCTTACTATATTTTAAAGGCTGTGTGACATGTCTCCCAGTAGAAGAGAGTCAGGATTCAGCTGAAATGACAGTAAAAGAGAGTCTTTGTTGAGGATACTGAAGGTAGACAGACTTTGAATTTGGCTGGCTCCTTCAGTCATTTGTCACAGGGTCACACCAGCTCCTGGTTTGTCCCGTGTAGTCCAGGCTGTGATCGCTGACCATGCACATCAGTAGAGATGTATCATTAGAGATACCTGTAGAGATTAATTAATGGTTAGCAAAGAAGTCGGGGCTAACTTAAGAAATCTCTGCTTGCCCACAGCCAATGGGTAGATGTGGTGAATAAAAGTATTTCAATAGGGATTTTATTTGCCATCTTTGTCCTGCAGCTGAGACACACAGCATTGGCCTTTTAAGTGAAGAATGGAGCATTTGAGCTTTCCATCAGGAGAAATGTTCCACTGCATGATAGCTTTCCACCCACTGAGAAGACTACCACTTAATAATGTGCAAATCTCTAGTTAAAGAATTACAGAGATTAGCCTGAAGCCTGACACTCGTCCTGCAGGAGGGAACCTCACCAAAATGCTGTTGACAAAGGGAAACTTTGTTAAGCGTGGTTAGTTCAGCCCTGCTATTGCAAGGATCCCTAAGCTGCTTTGTTTTATGAGACTTAGGGCAAAGGATTTTCTTAAAGCAAAGGGCAAAGGATTTTCTTAAAAAACATATTCCTTCTATAAGGGTGCATAGTATCATGGGATCTAGGGATTAGGTGTTCATTTCCTATACAAAAGCTTCATAATTGTCTAAAGGATGCCTGGATATTAACCAACCTCCATGTAAAATAGCAAGTACAGTGCCTGGAAAAAAAAAAAAAGAAAAAAAAAAGAATCACTTCACTTAATGTTAACTGTACTGGGAGTAATCTACTAATAAGCAATGAATCCCATTAGTTTCTCTCCATGGACATTGGTTGTAAAAGACAAGATTTATAGGATCTGAGGAGAAACCAGAGAGTAGTGTGCAGAAGAAACTATGCAGAGAAACTATGATTTGACGAATGTGAGCCTGCAAAAAAAAGTCCATCTGGGAAAGCTCCTGCTGGGTACACATCCTGTGCCCAACATCTCCCATCCTGTACCTGGACTTCTACAACACCTGGGATTAACTGCACATATCAGCCCAGGGTGACGTTGCATGGTAGAGAGGATGGCTGGGGAGCACATCAAAAGGAACTATGTGGATAGTTGGTGGGGACTGACATTTCTAGAACAATAACTCTCAGAAGGCACCATGAGAAGATGAAGTTTCATGCTGAACTAATTTGAAATGAAATGTATTTGGCTCACTCAAGATGCAAGAATTTTGGGGAATTATTTTCATAAAAGAGCATGTCTTCCATGCTGAAAACCTGAACTACATCATTTGCTGCCCCTTTGAAATGGCTCCAATGCATTGATGAAACAAAGAGGCATAATGCAGAAATAAAATAATCCATAATATGTCACCAAGGTAGGATTTTTCCTGATCCCTACATGCCAATGTGATCTGATGATGTCCATTAACAAATGAGAACTGCTAAAACATTTTGTGCTTGTTGCTACAAGGAATTTGGGAGCAATCTTGAACATCTATTAGTTAAATCTCTTCTTAAGGAACAAATGTTTGTATTTTAAATCTGATTTACCGTTTATACTGTTATAGCTGGTGCTATCCAAGATGATGAAGACTGTCCTCCAACATGACATTAGCGTTTTCTTTGGTGATACTCGATATGTCACCATGGGGCTTGCCTCACAGGAGCATTCCTGATTTACATGCAGCCAATGTTTTATGCAATCATATCCCCCATATCTCAATTTGGGAACATGCTAGCTTAGCGCATGAGCAGCTGTTCTGCATTTATTGCTTTCTCTGAATGCTTTCTCAAGGCAAGCTCTAGCTCTCTTATTGACTAAGCTTTTTAATGGGGACCTCAACCCTGCAGGAGCTTCCCCAAAGCCATATCTCTCTGATATGATTTTCTGTTACTTCTCCTCCTGATGAATCAGTCGTTCCTCCTAAATAAAATGTGTCCTTTATTCCAGAATGAAAATACTTTGGACTGAACAGTTGAGGTCCCCAAAATTCTTACAAGTTCACTGAAAAAAAACCCTCATCCTTCAGGTACAGGTGTATAATCAACTAGTTTCCGAATATCTTTCTTCTAAGCAGCAAAGACAGTTTGTGCACAGAAAAAAGATTTCCACTACATACTGGTACTCATCTTGTCTACATGAGTTCCTACAATGATGAGTATTGTTATAATGGAATGTAGTAATAATTACATTATTGTTATGATGGTGGTAATAACGTTATCATAAAATGACACTATTATTGTAGTAATTATTCCCATTACCTCTCAGCAAATAAGGCTTCTAATTTTTCCTCCCCGTGGCCTTTTAGTAATTTTCCCACTTTTGACTGGGAGATCTGCTGGACACCGTAGTACCTTTATAGCCCACGTCCCTATCTTAGGTGAGGTGTCTGTTCAACACCTCCTCTCATATTAGCTTGGTGTGCAGGGCAGGGTGTGCTGAGCAGTCTGTAGCGTAGCAGAGTATCTGGGATAATCAGACAGCATAGTAAGGAATATGCATGTCTTCAGTATTCCTTTGCTATTGAGATGAGTTTTGCCCTTCTCACTATTTAAAGACATTAAATATCCATTGCTTAAACACGGCAACAGTTCTACTACCTTTGCACACAAGTTCAGTAATCCGTAAAGAGGGAAGGCGATGACTGACAGCTTCACATCTAACCTCTGACCAAAAAAGTTTAGACTTTTGAAAATAGCCTTGTTCTCTTTTTTTTTAAAAAAAAAAACTCTTTCTCTCTTTTTTCCTAATAAACCCTTCACGGGGATTGCCTCTTTGTAAAGTGTATAGTCTGAAGTTAGTTTTGGGTGGCTACTCCCTCTATACGAGAGATTCTCGTGACCATATGTAGCATCTGTGCTTGACTGCACTTTCATACAAACCGTCCCCAGCAGGGGATGGGATGGGATGGGATGGGGTGTTTGTTACTGTTGATTGATTTTCTACAAAAATGGTCCATATAGCGATTTTTTAGAGTAACCTATGGGGCTTTTATAATCTTACCCTACATCAAATAATATTACTCTCTAAGGTAATAGATGTCTGGAGTGAGTTTGATACTACATTTTACTCCATAGGAAATATTTCATTCCCAGGGAAGATGTTCCCGGGGGTAAAGGGTAAAAAAATGGATTATTTCCTGCATCCCTGTGTGATGTGTGCAGTACTTCTCTACTGACTTCAGTTCTGCTTGCAGACTCGGCACCTCAGACCTTTCCTCATGCAACTAGAGTAATTTTTATAAAATTAAAGGTGAAAACTAATGGGTCTGGTTTTGCTCTTAATGCTGACGTTACTGACTTCCTGTGAGCTGAAATGACGATCGCTGAAATCCGAATTGGACTCGATGGTAATGATATTTTGAGCTGAGGTGGCTGTAGATTTGTAAGATACATGTGGAAGTGAAAGAAAAAATAGGCTTTTATTGCCTTCTCTATTATTTATTTTGAATGTTACTGGTACAGGTGATCAAAAAGATAATGAGGTCTGTTTTACAAGACATCTTTGAAGTACTCATCCAGTACGCTGAGGTGTTATAGAAAATGAACTACGGAGACAATCCTGCCACTGCCCTGGGAAATAAACGGGTTGACTCATAGAGCTTTCTGCCTTTAATTACGAGGAATCCACTGATTAAGCCCAGGAGCTCTCCTCTTAATCCTGAACTACTCATTTTGACCCTGGCAGAGTTTATATGCCTGAGCCATGACACCGTCACCCCAGAAATCCCGTGCCGTTCATTGGAGAGGCAGTCGCCACTGGGTGAAACAGAAACCAGCAGGTACGTTAGCAGGGCGACCTCCGTGTACATGCAAGCATCCGTCAAGGCAGCCTTGCCTTAATTGAGTTGCTTACATTCCACGCTCAGTTACTGTCTGCTGACTTGCAAAAGAACAAAGGAACAGCTACTTCCTATTAAGGAAGGTAATAACTTAATTAAAACCAAGTTCTATGCACTGCAGGATCTAGTTTGTCATCAAGAGGCCTTCCTTGCCTTTCCCTATAGTTTTTGATAATCTATGCCAGATATTTAATCACTGGATACCCCAGTATAAAGCTCCTAGCCTCCATAACCAGCAGAAAGCTTGTCAAAATAAATTTTAACTTCTGACCGTAGTAGAAGACCAACTAGAAGGTATTAACAGAATCAGAGCTGTCAATCAGAGCTCGGGCTCACCGTTTATATTATTAATTCCAACTCTGGTGGCATGGTCTTGGGATAACAACCATCCTAAGCTGCATTGGTCCAAAAAACACAAACCAAGAGTGGAATATATTTCGTGCCGAGGTGACGTTACTGAGTGTCCAGAGAAACTTTTTTTTTTCTTTTTGTCTTTGAAAGGTGATGTTTTATTAGATTATTCCCATTGCCAAAAGACACAGCTACTGTCTGGCTTAATTTGCTGACTGTTTTCTCTAACGTAAAGATTTATTCTGCACACAAAAGCAATCTATTAAGAAAAAAGTAAAGAAATTGTTGTTTGCTTGTTTGTTTCTGCAAATTTCCTCCTAATTAATGCAGCATGTTAGAATGGAGACTGTGAATAGTCTTTAGCGGGTTATGAAGTGAAACTGGCCTCACAAATTGAAATCTATCTTGGAGACTATGAGTTGGAGGTATTGTTACAATGCAAACCAGCGGGAAAGATTCCAGAGAGAAAGAGGAGAAGTGTGTTAATTGAGAACAATAACATGCCGAAGACCTCCAGAAGCTGGTGGCCTTAATAAAATGAGACAATGCTATGTTGTTGCATAACCTGAACTTCAAATTCAATTTCAGTTACAGTGGAGTAGAGGTGATGCAGTTAGCTTTCTTTTTCTCTGTTCGTTTACAAGGCCGTCTGAATAGAGAAGGTTTCATGGGTCCTGTTGAACTGGACTTGAACTGTATTTCTCTCTCCCATATTAATCACTTGATCGTGGAGTAAATTTCAAGGATATTAAGCACACAGAAGGTGACATTTGCAATCAAGGTAACTAATACTGATGGCCCAAGTTTCCATTCCATCTTATCATGGTTTGCTTTCTTGCCCCATGGGGTTCTGCCGCTGTTGTGACTTAAACTGTCACATACAGGGGTAATAAGGGAATGGACTCTTGGCATTGAGTTGGTTTTGAGGAATCCAAAATTTTGGAGTTTGTTTTCATCCCATGGTTCTCTTAATCACCGTGAACAAAACTGGTCTGAACTTACCTGGAGCAGTTCCAGAATTCTCCTTATCCAGACTGTTCCCCTTGGTCACCTCCAGGATGCAGTCTAGAAGTTGTGCTGGGTACACAAACCATGTACAGTCAGGCAGTGTCATGAATGAAATGCACTTTTTTTCCACCCCTTTGTGGGAGATTTTGCTTTTTGTTAGGTCTTAATAAAAGAAGTAATTAGGAGCAAGAAGCTGCCTTCAAATCCATGAGCAAATCCATGAGTCAATTTGAACAACAGTGCTAAGGCGTATGACAGATATGTGGGTGTCTTCAGCTCAGGGTGCCCGAGGGCGTTTCATGGCAGTGATTTCTTGTATGCCCAGAACTCTTTGGGAAGTTTTGTTAGTATTATTTCTTGCATTTGTCTGGGTGAATCACTTTCCCACTGATTTCCCACCATTTATTCTGATGCAGTCTACCAAATAGTCATTTGGATTCTCTTTGCTGGATAAAAATGCTTCAGCGTGAAGAAGATAGGAGAGTGCAATATACTACTAAAGATCCTGAATGTACTCGTTTAAATCTTACAGATAAAGCCATAATCATCATCAAGAGCTGTGGACCTGGTTGGTATTCAGCAGTCAGCACCTTTAACCTCCTTAGGGAATGGCAGTTCATACCGCCAATGAATCTGCCTTAATTGTTAATAAATCTGGTGTGAATGAGATCACAATATAAATCCAGCCATCTTTATCTCTTCTTTTTTAAGCAAACAAAGGGCGAGTAGAAGGCAAATACAAGCTTTAGGATTTTGTAAAAGACTCTAGATCCCAGGGTATTCTGGAACATTTTATGAAGCGGCAAACAGTGGTTCTTTCCCTTCCTCCTTTTTGTCTGGGCAGTATGAATTCAATTTCATCATTCATGAATTTGGACAACCTTTACCAAGCTGCATATGTATTTCAAGGCCATTGTAGTGCACAAACTACAATATCTGTTATAGTTTTCCCCCTCTGCCCCTACAACTCTGCGGTGTCCAGCGATGTGGTGTGTGCCTGCATGGGGTACGCGTTACTGGGATGTATTTGCGCATATCAAAAGCAGCTAGTCTCTCAGTCATTCATTGAAAGTTCCAGTTGGCTTAGAGTCTTCCTGAAAAATATGTTTATTTTGTCTTCTTGTCTTACTTCTCCTCGTGTCTGAGTATTGTGCCTCCAGGAAGAAAAGCTTAAATTGCTGAAGTAGGGCTTTTTTTCAAAGCCTGCCAAGAATAAAGTGGCTTAATAAGAAAGCACACAGATTTTACTTTCTTAGAGAAAAAAAAAAAAAAAAGTAAAAAAAAAGGAATCAGTCATTTAGCATGAGACTGGAAACTTCTTTAGGAGCAGTGGATATTTTCTGGAAGTGTAAAGATAGGAGTGTTTTGGGAAGTAATACGGAGCTAACTAGCCGTGAAACTTGGAAAGGACTAAGACCCTGCCAACCAAATTTGATCTCTGAACACACGCTGATTTATGCTGGTGGAAATTATGTAATGGCAAGTCAACAACAATAGGTTCATAGAGTCGTGTAGCTGCGCTGCCGTGAAGCATCTCCGGCACAGCGGGAGGTGTTTGCCTTGGGCCACACCAGCGGCTGTCCATTTTGCAATAGCATGACTGTCCCCGCGTCCCTGCCGTATCGATCTGGGCGAGAGAGAGAACCACCTTGAAAGCCTGGTTCGTTCAGGAAACAGAAATGCCAAAGCTGCTCTCTTTGCAATCTGCTTTCCTTTAGGTTTTGGATTAAAACCCGTGCCGGCCTGGCCCCCTGACATTTCTGCTCCTGGCTGCCATAGAGTGTGGTGTCACTGTCAATACCAGCATTAAGCTGAGATCACCGCTGTGACCACCAAAATAGATGACACTTCCATTTCTGCGGTGGGTAAGGGAGACTGCCAACCAGTGATTATTTTGTTTATTTTGTCTGAGCAATATTTGTACAACAAACACTATTGGCAGTCGTCGTGACTCATCTTGGTAGCTCCAGAACATATGCAATTCCTGTTCTCTCCACCAGCAAGAGTTGTAATGCTGGGAGGGGACCGCATCCTACTGGGAAGGACAGAAACATTGCTATTCATCAGGGAAAAGCGATTCCAGGCTTACAAGTCTAGTCAAGTCCTCAAGATTTAAGGCTGCCTGGAAGTAGGTAACACCCAGGTTGAGATGTTCCAGCAGTACCACCTTCTCGGGCTCTCTGACAAAACGTTGAGTCGCTAAGGGTTGAAGGCGACTCCTATTTTCTTCTTCCATCAGGCCTCCTCGCTTATTGAGAAAAGAGGAAATGTGAAAATTATTCATTTTCACAAGTGCAAGCTTAAAGACTGGAGCCTAAGAAAAGCAAAAGAAAAGAATTTGCTATATTTTGTATGAAAAACTGGAAGTTTTATGCCTTCTCTTGCAGAAGGCACTAGCAAGAAGACATTGTGTCCTCCTCACTCAGTGCCGGATCGTCGATGCAGAATTGACTCAATGGGCTAGGTGCCACCGCTTGAGTCACTTAGCATCACTTCTCAATACACCTGGTCTTTAATTTATTTTTGGAGGTTTCCAGTCTGAGTACAAATAAACATGCCCAGCCCATCTTAGACCACAGCCTTAGGTGGAGCAGCTGCAGTTTTCTTAAAGATAATGCAATGCTGGGAAGAGACATAGAGCAATGAAAAAAAAAACCCAAAAAACTAAGGCAAATATTTCTGAATAATTGCAGAAGGTAAATCTTGAAATAAGTATACATTGGTTTTGATCAGTCAACTGAGTGTATTTAACACTCCGAATTGTTTGTTTTCACTGGCCACAGAGTTCGAATGGATGCTCTTGCTGCCTGACAACAGGACTGTGATGCCTATTCAGTCCTCTGGTGTGTATCAGTTCAGAACTCACTGACTAGGTGTTATCATAAATTCAGTTCCTGCAGTATTTTCAGAAATACTCATAAATAAGATATGAATGCCATTGAAACACCACCAGCAGCATTATTGCTATTTCGCGGGACATGGAGACCTCAGGCAGGACACAGCTGTGCTAAACACGGAATCGAAGGTGGACCCGTCCTCTTGTTCTTCCCAGTGCGAGAGAACAACAGCCTGAACGAAAGAAGGCAAAACAGGGCTGAGACTGAGAAGAACAAGAGAGACAAAACATAGCTGACCATCACTAAAATTCAATCGAATATTCACAAAAACATGTTTTGCAGAAACTGTGCAGGACTTTAAAAATAATGACAGCTCGGATGTAATGAGGGGGCTGTGTTAGGGCTGAAGATCGGGCAAGTCTCCTCGGGGCTGCGTTGCCCAATCTCTTAAACTCCGGCACTGCCTGTTGTTCTCAGCTGCTGCCACAACACCGTGAACTCACTCGCTGCTCTTTTACTCCTCTGAGTGGCTTTAATCCATCTATGCACTGATCCTGCCCCCCTCAAGATAAAGAAAAATATTGTATGTTCTTCGGTGAGCGCTGGGCTGGAGGCACGAGGCAGTGTCTCTCTGATGGTACATGGCACCACCGGCCCGAGCAAACGTGTTCGGTGGAATGTGCAGGATTAGGCTCATAAATCCTAATTTGTTTGGATTCTACCCTAACAATTTTATTCAAGGTCTGCTGAAATTAGTTGTATTGCGTAAAGATTTGGGAAGCTGAGTCTTTGAGTAGAGGAAGGTATTCAGGACTCCCATGTCCTGATAAAGCTTTATTTTACGTTCAGCAACTGCGCAGATTTTTAAACCCTCTCATTCCACACCAGCAAAGTCACCTGTTTTCAGAGACACTCACTGGAAAATGTGGGCAGTCAGATTTCTTTGCGGTTCAACCCCTCCTATATTTGAAACGCTGCTCTGAAAAAAAAAACTTGAGGCTTTTTAGACCTGGAAAGTGCAATTTGTCATAATCTCACCTCTTTTTGAAGAACTATCGTTTTCTCTGAGTCTCTTATTTTATTGTCCTTTCTGCACCTTATATAAAATCAGTCTTTGCCCATTTCTTTCACGTGATGACTCCTGCTGTGTGTCCCTCTTTTGCCCGTCTTTGTTTTAAGAATTGCTTGAGCTGTTTCATATACAAAGCTAAAACTCAGCATAGGATGGGGCAAAGAACCTGGTTGATATTTCAGAAATGTCTTGTGGTTAATAAGTTCTGCTTGAGCTACATAATTCCTGCACTGGCAGCTTTCGCTGCTTTTCATGTGGAAATTTCTTCATTGCTTTGCAAAGTAGATGCATGTCTGGTTGTTATTCAGACACAAAGTCTGCTTTTTGAGAACTCCATAGGACAAAATGTTGAAAAAAATAAAATAAAAATAAAATTTAAAAAGTAAAATTTAAAAATAAAATAAAATAAAATATGCCCAGGTATATTCTTTTCTGTAAAATTAGCTGCCACTATGACCCGCCAACCACAGCCCTTGTTTAATACCCCTTCTTATATTATGAAAAAGAATACCATAAGATGGAGAGACTTGTCCGTTCAAGACATGGGTTTGGGCAGCCCAACCACGTTTCTGCATCTGACCCTGTCATTGAGTAGTGAGTACAATGCACTCTGTGGTTACAGGCAGGAAAATGACATAAAGTTTTCAACTCATTAAAAAAAAAAAAAAGAAAAAAGAAAAAGACTTACTATAAAAATGGATTCCTGGAACGCAAACAGCAAGCAGAAGTCCAAGGAAAAACCCCAACCTACGTCAGGCCTAATATTTATCAGGAATCTGACACCAATGTGGTCATTTTTTGCTTGTTTACTGTTGAAATGAAGTTTATTCAGATTTGTAATCTACAAACTTTCCTTTGGGCTCCTGGGCTGAAAAGGGCACGTTGGGTTTGGATGGAGGGGGTCGAAGGAGGAGAGGAAGAGACGAAAGGGAAGGGAGGAGGCAAGGAATAAAACACGGCTTGCCAAAAGTGTAACGTACATAAACTAAAGTTCTTTGGTGGTCATGTCTCCATTTCACAGCGGTGTGAATACAGAGTATTTTAAAATGGGAAGCAAATTAAATTGGGTAGATTTTGCCCCTCAGAGAATGTTGGAAAAATGCTCAGGAAAACTTTCCAAAGAATCAGAGATTCCAAACATAGTCTGTAACCCAAGCAGAAAGAGTTAATAATGTGCATAATCCAGGGGACTAGAAATTATTCCTAAAGCCTTTTAGAAAACAGCTATAGCCCATTGCAGATTTCAGCGGGTTCAGTAAAAAGCAGAGAAACAATCACTGTAAATTTGAGCATTGCAGCTGCTCCGTTGCCCTGATAGCCCAAAGGTGGAGTCTTTGCTCCTGTATCTCAAATGAAACAAACGTTTGTTTCCCCCGCTGTGCACTGCTCAGAGAAATTCCGTATTGTGGCTTTTGCCATGTTGGCCTCTTTCAGCTTGGTATGATATATTTATTTACTGGTTTATTCAGATCACAGACTGGTATCAATGTTTACATTTAAGATCTGCCACGAACATGAAAGACATCTTCAATGAGAGCTTTCTGGGGCGTTCCGGAACTGGTAGAGGTGCCCTTGCCATCGAGATGGTCTTTCAAGTCTTGCTGAGGTACATAGGACATTTATGGCTAAAATTAGTAATCTCCTTTCAGCGAGAACCTTTCATAATGTGTACTACTTGCCTGCATCCCTCTCCCTGGTGAATTTCCTACAAAATGTCTTGAAGCATCTGCTTGAATGAATAGAGCACATTAACAGAACTGTAAAGGAGAGGGGGGGGTTATTAATTTAGAAATAAATGATGTGGAATAATTGTTATTTTAAAAAAAAGTAATTACACAGCACAACCTTGCATTGGGAAAAAAAAAAAGTTATTTCCTTTGGAGAAAGTGGAATCCAGAGAACAGTTTCTCCTTTCCATTAGCTGCTTGCCTGAGATAGAGCCCAAACGCAAAGAGGGACAGCAATAGGATGCATTAAAATGACACTCTCTGGCTTGAGCTGCCCTTGATCAGAATGATTGATCTCCTTTCTCGTATGAATTCATTTCAAGGGGCATCTTACCTGAATGAGCGTACAAAGATAACTCACTGAAGGAGCTATAGAAAAAGGATCATACAGAAATTATTAAACATCCACAAACCACTCTAATGAGACCTAATTTAGTCTATTTTAGGCTTTGATGATGGTTTTTGTTCTTCTAATGGCTCCCAGCTAAAATTTGTGTCTCAACCAAAGTTGAAATGATAAATAGCTCGTAGTCTACCACCACCCGGACAAATTTATAGCTGCCCACATTACTTGGCAAAGGGAAAGGATTTTAGAAAGATTAAAAACGTTAGGAGGAGGCAGTAGATGGAGTAAAGGCTCCACTGGGAAAAAGAAGTTGAGATATCAAGGTCCATATTGTATGAGACTGCCAACTAAGAGTGAGACAGAAAACCACTGAGTGTTGCTGTTATCTCGTTTTCATGAGCGTAGAGATCTTCTCCCTTTTCATCGCTCATGTTTTTTTTTTCCAAAATTAATTTGCTTTCCATGCTCCGAAGAGGCTGGATCCCAAGTACTAAGCAAAACATCCCCATGCAAGCAAGGAAACCCCTGACTTTTTAGCTTTAGGAGTTTGCATTGTACACACGTGGCCTTCTTCCAGGCAGCAAATCTCTCGGCACAAAGTACAGCTTTTCTGACAGCCGGCGAGAAGTGTAACTACTATCTCCCTCAGCCCTTATTACCTAATTTGTTGATTTAGGTTTAAAGAACGGGAAAATAGAAAGCTTTGTGGCAAGTGAAGTGTAGGTTCCTAGTCTGAGAAGCGTACACTGTGCACAGTCAAATAATGGAAAGGAAATGGTGTAGAGAAGAGAGATATGTGGGACAATTCGCAGTTTTGTTTCCAAGTTGGAAATAAACGCATTTTTCACTCTTCCCCATTAAACTGTACTGCTTCTCTGGAGCAATGATAGCCACTCTATCACCTTAAACAGGTACATATAATTTATTAATCATCCTGTCTTCTTCTGGGGCACGAAATGGTTACACAGAGATAGTGAGCAGAACAGTATAATCAAGTCTTTGTGGCCATCTATTTGAGTAAGAACGAGGAATTCTCTCCATCATTATTCTATACACCTTGTTCACTTTTTGGGAACATTGGCATGAGTGAGAGGAACATGTTGTGAAACTAAGCAAATACTTACATAGGAATATTCCCGTACCGTGTGTATTTACATAAATATTCATTTGAGAAGTATTTAATGGCCGCTTTGACAGGCTATGTGCTGAAGTGAGCTGAAATAATACCCTGTAACTTGGTAACCAGTTGCCCAAAGTAAATTTGGATCTAATTTATTTAGCAGAAATGCAGCTGAGGGATGCAGAGAGACCTTTGCTATGAGGAACCCCAGGTGGGGCGAAGGAGGAGAGGAATCCCACTTCCCCGGGAGAGCCCCGGGGACCAGAGCATCTCTGCAGGCAGGGAAATGCCCAGCTGAGAGAACCTCACGGTCCTCAGCCGGGATATTCAGGCTGTGCGCTTGGGGCAAGGTTTGGCCCCAAAGTGCATGCAGTACACACATACAGTGCGCAGGGTGAATGTGTGTGAAATGTTTCAATTACCTCTAAAATAATGTTTAACATGTTCCAGACATACTGCATTAAGCAAATACTCAAGCAGTATTTGAAGCATATTCTGTTTTTCATTTTAATAGATTGTAAATGTATTAAACACATGTTAAGAATATATTTCATATACTGCATTTGTAAAATATTATCAAATTTATATAGGCGGAAACCACAGAGCCACCACAGGATCGGCCCGAGAGCAATACCGTTTTGTAAGTTAACCTTTTAGCACCACTCTATCAGAAGGATAGACTGGAGGATTTGATTTCATTTCATTTGATTTCATTTCATTTTTAAAGAAGAG
>NW_009646934.1:470413-477588 GCF_000708025.1 Charadrius vociferus | reverse complement strand
GGAAACCCACCCTGTCGTTAACCCTTTAAGCCATGCTCTCTGTGCTGTGTTTAAAGTTTCTTCCCCAGTCATCTGAGGAAGAGACTCTTGAGTTACCTGCTGTTGTGCAGAGAGAGATGCTGAACATCAGAGCTGCGAAATCACCCCCGTGGCCACATGATTAAATGTCTGCTCCACGTTTTAAGTAACCCCCCCCAAATAATTTTGTAGTGTTAAGTGTCTCTGTTAAAAGGGAACACCAGTGGATGTTTCAAAGCTGAAAACCATTATTGACTCAGAATTCAACTCAGCTGCTTTCCCTCTGCCTTGCAAACCGTTTGAGCAAACTGGAACTGGGGTTTGTTTTTTGTCCAAGCCAGGGAGAACGGTTCAGGTTTGAAGAAGTATTCTGTGCCCGGACACCCTCGGGCTGCTTTCAAAGCAGGATCTAGAGCTAGGGCTGTTCCTTGGAAATTACTCCCATCTCCTCGCTGAGCTCAGCCAAAATCCTGGAAATCAAGACTTAACACGAAGCAGAGCTCAGTGTCTGTGAGACAACTTGACTGAAAACTGCAGGAATTAACCACAGGTACCCGTAAAGTACCACTGGTTCTCGAAGCATACAGGAATCCGACACATTTCCAAACTCAGCCTCCATTGCTTGTAATACAGGAATAATTGCAGTAGCTGGCTGCTACACTAGATTCTTCTCCTTTTATGTGGATGAAAAAAGCAAAGCCAGCACACCCATACTTCGCTAGTGAGAATTAAGACTTCCAAATTTCACACTTTGCGCCGTATTGAATGGGAATCCCATCGCTTTAGGTGTCTGAGACCCAGATGTCCCAGAGCCGCTCGTCTCTCCCGTCGCTGGCTTTGCCTCTCTGCTCCTCTTCGTTTGAGCGCGTGGAGAGCAGCTTGAGGACAGCAAAATGTCACTTCCAAAACTGGACTGAAAGTATTGGTTTTAGAGGAACTCTAGAAAAAGCCGGTGATGGGTGATGCAGAGGAAAGCGATTCTTCATAACACAGCAGAAGTTATCATCATACCAGTGCTCAGGTAAATCAGCCCTGGAATTCAACACAAAACCAACTTTTTAAGCATCCTGCAACAGTGAGCTGTATCATAAAGTTTATAATTGATGCGTGGGTCCTATTTCTTCAGTTTTTTTCTAGAGGCTCCACTAGTTTATCATAAAATGTAATAATGCGAATTTCTTTCAGCTAGAAAACAGGTTTTTAGTAATAAGTGTTTTTCATCTCGATAAAGTATTGAAAACCAAATGTAACAGATTAAGGAGGAAGAATTTTTTTAATTGCAATTTGCGGCAGGCTCTGCAGTCTGTCGCTGGGAACTTTAACAAGAAGTCTGTTTTTTTCAGCGCGCTGAGCAGACAGCTGCTCCTTTCGGTGCTTCGGTTTGGAGGTGTCACCATCGTTCTCTCTCCCCTGGCACAGTTCCTCCGCTGCAGTCGAGATGCTGCGTGAATATAAGGCGAGGGTAATGAGTAATATTGAGTACCAAGGGTCCGGAGGAGGCCAGCATTCCATGAAATCAGTGTCCATCCCTACATGAGAAAGAGCCAGGGCTCTGGGGAGGTTTGGCTCGATGGTTTTCATCTCAGGATCCACAGGCAGGGAGGTTTTCCCGGCTGAGGCAGGACACGCGGCGCGGCGCAGCCCGCCTGCCTTCTGCGCATCGCCGCTGCCCCTGCAGCCTGCTGGGGCTGCGCTCCCCCGCTCATGTTTCAAGCAGGTTCACAACACATTCTTTTTTTTCTTTTTTTTTTTCTTTTTCAGCTATGGAAAATGAGACACTGGTGCTGGTTTTTCACCTCCCGTTTGAGCATTTTTAGCTAAAATGTGATTGTAGAACTGTCTTTCAGACTGGAAATTCTTACCTCACTGTCCAGTCCGGTACCTGAAAGCATTCAGCAGCTTCACAAGACTCTTCAGTGCTGTCCTTTCCTTCTGTAGGACTTTTTGGGCTTTCTTGCAGGGCTGATGCCTGCAGGCATCTGGACTTCTGTCAGGCTGAGAGCACTGTGCTATGGTCGCACACAGCGTGATGCCAGAATCCCACCTCGGTGCTGGTCTCCTCCAGGAAAACGCATTGCGAAGCTTTCCAAGCCAGCGCACAGGTGGAAAAGAAGATCCTTTAGAACAAGATGAGACCTTGGCATTATTACACGCTGTAACTGTATACTATATTGACACTATAAAATATATTGCCGTTGACCTGTGGATATTCAGTTTCCATAGGGCTACTGCAGTTCAAGAGATACATTACAGCTCTGGGTGTATAAGATCAGACACATTATGAAGCTCTCCATAAGAGTTATGACAGATGTGTCATAGTAACTTAACTATACTTTGAAAAAATATTAACGATGAAGTGTGTTGGTTTTTATAAGCTTATTTCACACCATTATCCACTTAACTATCCAATAATGTACCAGGTATGTCCAACAAGCGGCAGGAGATATTTGCTGTGCTTTGACTTCCCAATTATTTTGAATGGAAGTTCAAGATGAAATAACAGTCAGACATTCTGAAAAAAAACTCAAATATTCACCAGTGCCTTAAAAGAATTCCTTCCCTCTCACTTTTAATAATGTAGGTTTTACCTTACCACTTTTGATAAATGTATTCGTTCTCAGATTTGCAAATTTCAAGATTGAAAGGAGTACCTTTCCCACTTTCCTGTATAAAATGTGGGATTCAGTTGTTTTAAAATGTTTGCTTTTCAGGCAGGAGAAAAATCTTAAAAAGCAATGCAGTCAAAATTTCAGCCCAGGAAGCCACCACCTTGCATTGCCTCTGATTTGGATTTGTCCTTCCAAGCAGCTACTGTCTGACCTAGCGAAGAAACAACTTCTGGAAGCGATTTTTCCCATATGATAGCATTTTCCTTTTCAGTAAATGTGCAGAATAACTCAGAGGAAGAGAGAGAGAACCCAGACTGCATTCTCAATGCAAAAATTGGAGTGTCTGTCTTAACCAACAGATTCTCCAGGAATTCCGCTAGCTATTCAGGTTTTCTTGTTTTGGCCAATTCAAAAGCCACTAATGTGAATTCAATAAAATCACATTAATGCCTTTGCAGGACGGAGAGAAGTATAAAGCTCCTGCCCCGTCTTCCTTCCTTTTATTGAATGTGTGCGTATAAACATTAAATATGTTCAAGATTTTGGAGACACACAGGTTTGAGGGAGCAAGATCAGATGAGAGCAGGACAGGTACATGACTAGAGTCAAACAGGACAGAAGAAAACATAATATTTACTTACTTGTTCATACACAATCATATTTTTGAAAGCAAAACACCGCAAATTCATCTTGCTGGGTTTTTTTTTCACATTGCTTGCCCTTGAATCCACTAGGTACTAGAAGCCAAAATACTTTTATTAATCTGACCTTTAATGTCTAAAAGCAAAAGGTAAGGGGATTTCTTTTTCCTATTCAAAATGGAAACCTGTATTTGATGGCAAAAGAAACATTGTATGTCTTTTTTTCCGCCTTTATCAGGTAACTGCTATTGCCGTAAGGTTCACACTGTCATGTAACTTTCAGGAGACCTGCACACATGGCTTTGATAGAGTTACGCCAGCAATGAATTTAACCTGAGAGTCTTTCTGTACAGCCATGAAATATGCGATACGACACAAGGTTCGAGAGCAACCACCTTAAACCATGCTGAGAGAGATACATTTGGGGTTTCCAGCCCTGGTAGGAGTCACATCGAGTTCTGCTAAGTGAGATTTGCTGAAGCAACACATTGTCCTTTTGTGACGTGAAGAGATAAACTTGAATTGGGAATTAATGCGCACTCTCCACATCTGTCTCCTGCAAATCCTGCTCGGCTTCATGCATTCAGAACAAATTCTAGGCAAGAGGCCACTGGGAAGTTGTCCAGTTCTCTGTACCCAATGCCCAGCTCTGTCAGACTGGCTGCAGAATAATTTATTTCATACAGTTCCTCTGGCCAAGGAAAACATATTTGCGCCTTGTGGCAGGGAAGCTCTGCAATGAAGGCACTGTGTTGCAAATTATACACCCTGGAGGTTGACCTCAGCCCGTGTGCCTTCTGACCTGGAGGAAACTCCCGGCAAGGAGACGGGGGCAAAGAAGAAATGCACTTTATTGGGCCTTATGCCTTCAGAAATCGATTTACAACCAATGGTGTGTGTGAACTTTCTCTTCACTTCATAAAAGCCCGTGATGAATTGATTTTGTTACTTTTTTATTTACAGCTATACGCAAGGTAAAATTTGTTCCTAAAAGGCTGAAGAAAGGACCCTTCAAAATGAAATATCAAGATGTTGGTTTATGTCTCTAAGTGAATCTGGGCTGGGGGAGGGGGAAAATGGCTGTGTAGCCATACCCAAACTTAATTTCCTTATGTTTGCTCTGGAACGTAGTTTTTAAAGGTGTATTGGAATACCTTTTCATTGAAAACAAACGCCTCAACAAACTCTGCTCCTCATTCCTATACCCCAGAAATAGTTTACGCTGAAAGAGCTGAATGCGATGCTTTGCCTCAATCCTGCCATGCCGCCATGGAAAATTTTGTCACTGGAACCTTGTTTGGGGCAAAACCATAAGAACTTAGAAGTCAGTGGGACCAGGAGCTCACTTTTCAATTCCTCCTTTCAGCTGCTCCCTTTGTGCCGTGGCTGTGCCAGGAGTTATCTTTATTGGTGGTTCAGAAGGAGGACCAAGGGATGAGGTTCTGCTAGCACGGAGATTATCTGAGCGTGAGGGATTTAGTTCTGAATTGTGACTTCCTTCCAAACTTTCATGTGACTTTACTGCCAAACTATTCAGAGGAGCCAGAAGTTTCATCTCTCTTCTGACTCTCAGACTGCCACTCAAAACCAGTCTGATTTTTAAGTCTCTTACAAGCCCTACCACCCCTAAGTTTCAAGACTCTCTACTCTACAGATTTCGCCAGAAACCTGTTTCAAGCCTTCTCAGCTATTATTTTTATCAGCTCCTGGGGACATTACCAGAAGGGCCCAATCCAGCAGACATTTTTCTGTATGAGAATGCTGAAGCAGAGCTTTCGCTGGGGTAAGTCAAGATGGTTTCTGCCAAAGCGCCAACATCTGGCGTGTTAGCATTCCTCACATAAAAAGACATCACAGGCGCTATTCACATGCAGAGAGTCACTCTCATATGTATTTGCAGGACCTCATTCCTAACAATCTAAGACACATATTATTAAAAAATAGCGCAAATTATGCTTTCAGTTACACTAGTGCCAATGTGATATAACTCCTTTGACAACTCATTGTATTTACTTTGGCTTTCCAGTAGCCGGAGTTCAGTGAAGTCACTGGAGTTTCTCTAGATTTACAATGGCATAACAAAAATTGGGAATCTGGATGTGGAGAACCCACGGTTGACTGAAGACATAATTGTTCTCAAGAACTGCTGTGCTCACCCTCCGTGTGAGGCTGCCGTAGGGAAGTTATATGCACAGCAATTTGAGTGCGTGTATATTCTAATTGGAAATGAAAATGTCGTAGTGAAATGCAATAGTCTAGTGCGGACATCAAAGTTATAAGATCTTTCAGCCTTTGGCTGAATTTCGGGTATTAAATTCCTCTATCCCTTCTGCTGGAAATGCAGAGGATCTTCCTTGATAGAGTGAATTTAATTTCAGTTTTTATTGTGTGTGGAGAGGACTCAAGCTCTGTTTTGCTGTTCTTTGGGCTGCTCTAAAGCAGTTTTGAATCGTGTCCTCTTTCCTCTGTGTAGTTCTCCTGACCCATCCTGTTTCTTCTCTCCCGAGCTTGGAGGCAGGAGGGTGTCCCAGGAGCAATGCTCTTCTCTCTGGCCGCTGGTGGCGTTATGGGCCAGGTCATGCCACAGGGTGGGGGTATGGATCTGTAGACGAGGGAAAATCCGTGTCGGAGAGACTCCCATACACCATGTCCTGTGAGGAACCAGCGGCGTGTCCAGCCTGTGGGACTCAGAAACCACAACCGAGGGAGTCACTGAAGAGCTCTTTTAAGAAAAATGGGAGGGACGTTGCTTTGAAATGTTGCGCAGCGGTTTCCTACCTGAGGAAACGTGTGAAAGACTCGGCTCAGCTCCCACAAGGACTTAGCCCTGTTATCAAGTATATTTGGTTTCAGTCAACTTGCAAGAAAACAGCTTTTAAATTCATTGCTTTATTTAGTGGCTTCTGCTCAGCTCCACGCAGCTCCACAGGCTGCAGAGGAAGGCAGTTTGTTAATTCTCCTCTTGAATTTCTCTTTCTCAGCAACATTTGAGTGTGTAGCTGATTAAATCTTTCAGAATCCCATCAGCTTGTTGCAGGACAAGTACAAAGGGTACAAGTCCACCCGTGCTGCTGCCTGTGTGGGGTCTGTAGGAGCTCCATCTCCCACGCGCACTTTGTGTGTGCGAACTCCTTGCTGCATCCCAAGCTGCACCATTTGGACTGAAATTTTATGGAACCATAATGGAAACAGAAAGATTCCTCCCGCTCATACCCTTCTTTGTCTGTGACTTTCCTGATGCTCGGTTTAGACGCAACCCTCATAAAGAAATTGGCTGAAATTGGGGCTCAGAAGAAAGGGAGGTTTTGTGCGTAGGTGTGGGTATGTGGAAGGAGGTAGGAAGGGTAGCCTACCTACATTTTTAATAGTTTCTTTATGAGTGTGATACAGGTATTTTCCTATAATAAAACAGTAATGTTCCCAACCAGCAAGTGCTGTTCTTGGCATCTCATTTTATTCCAATTTGCTTTCCTTGCAACTGTGGGCAAGATTCATGAAAGGCCCATGCCTAACAGGTAGGTAAGAGAAGGCACTATTTTTTATACAAATAAATGTCATTCCTAAATTATCTACTTTTAGAGTACACCATATGGTTCTAGCCTATCCATGCCTCTTGCCCACCTTCTAATTGGCAGCTGCCACGAAATACAGAAAGGTGATTAAATAGTGACTTGTTCCACTGAATCTGCAGCTAACCTTCTGCCAGAATTGGAGACAAATGAGCGCTTGCAAACATCAGTGAGTAGAACTGATTTAGAAGTTTCCTTCAAAATGAATAAACCCCTGGAAATCATAGGCTTAATTTTTAACAATAAATAATGGGTGTTAATGTTTCCCAACAATTTCTCAATAAACGGCTGAAGATTTCCCACGTTTTTCAGAGAGTGAGTTCTCATCTTATTTCAGA
>NW_009646934.1:362709-470397 GCF_000708025.1 Charadrius vociferus | reverse complement strand
AGGGAATAGAAATCTACTGTATTCTGCTGTTTGCCTCCAGTTGACCTCGGTAATCTCACGGCGTTTTGCTGTGCCTGTGTATGTCTGTGAAAATCATGATCATCCTACTCACTGCCACAAACCGTGTAGGAAAACATCTGTAAAGGAAATCCAGCTGGGTCTGCGCAGAGCGGTGCGATGTCCTGGAGAGATCCCTGAGCGAGCTCTGTGCTCCCTGTATGAATCTTGAGTTTTGTTATTTAATTAGTCTTTTATATTAATTAATTATATTCTCCCTTTATCCCCTTTTGTCAGCTAGAACATTTCTGATGAGGCTTTTAATATTCCTACTGAGACCAGGACACGCAGTTCAAATGCCAGTTCAGGTTCTAAAACTCATTCTTAATTAGAGATTAATTTCTGTTAGCAATGGAGTTAGACCAGGTTTTATTAAGTTGCTAAATGAATGGTAACGCTTAGAACTGAGTGCGAAGTGAGACATTCCTCGTGAAAATGATGCGTGTGTTTTCTTATCATAGTAAAAAGTCAGACAGTGATGAACAAAATGAGGCGAACTAAATAACAGAAATGACTCGAGTCACTGTCAGACTTTACCTCAAGAAGCTAAGAAGGAGGTGTTCTTTCATTAAGATAGTTTCTGGAATAAAAAAGTATCATTTAGTGAAACTTGTGCTTCCAGGGTTGTTCAGCCTGTTTGCAGATAACGGCTGATGAAGAAGCTTTTGCTGCTCTCAGTAATCTATGGGAGTTATAGTACCTGGGCAAAAATGTTCTTCTTTACCTGTTTGCAGGCACCTCATTTGAACCTTCCACTGCTGTATTCTGCCTCCCAAAGAAAAATGGAAGAAGTGTTCCCAGCTCATCTGGTTCGAAAGCTTTGGAAAAAAATGTATGTCAGTGCTGGATAACACTTCAGCCTTCTGGTTTTTCTGCCACAGGCTCAAAACCGCTTTACAAATTAAAATCATATTGTGAAAGAAGGGCTCGAATCTCACATTTCAGAACGCAGGGAAAGGGCCTCTGGCTGCAAGTCAAAGGTTGAGGGACATCCCGGCTGCCCTTACTTCGGAGGAAGCTTGGTCCTCCAGGGACACTTGTTCAGGTGTGCGCTTTTTCTGCAGCAAATCCGTGAATTGCAGTACCTGATTCGAAGCCATTTGTGCTTTGAATCTGATCTGCAAACCTCGGTGTTAACTCTGGAGATAACACTGAACTCAGATCGTTTATTTGGCCCCAGCAGCCAAAGGTGCGCTGTTCTATAGGAAATGTCTCTGTTTTCTGAGCCGAACGCAAACTTCACTAATATTCCTGAAAGCCCTCCTCAGACTGATGGTAACAGTAAACTTCCCACCTTGCAATTCCAGGAATAGAGCCGCTGAGGTTTTCCTGTACCAGCTCCAAAGGGCCAAGACAAACCCCGGTGTTGGTGGTTCCTCCAAAATACTTCAGTAAGAATAGGATGTTTCCATCCACCGCTGTATATTGACTCTTGCTATGCTTCTGACCTTAAATCATTTGATGACATCACATTGTCACTTTGAATCCATGTACAAATAAGCTGTATTTCCATTAGGGAACATAAAATGGTCCATTTTGACTCACTCTGCAAACTGTTTATGGGTTACTTGCAGCTTTCAGGATTTTTACAAGAGAACATCCACTGTTCATTTCCTGGCCCGGCTCCAACTGGACATGTTAACTTTGCCTAATTTCCAAGACATTTGGTGGGAAGGCTTCATAATAGAAGCATGTTTTTCCACCAGGGAACTTATACCACTTTTTTAAAGTCTATTTTTCCCAGACAAATTAAACCTACTTTTTATGAGCTTCTTCTAAAGGGTAGAACAGTAGCTCGCCTTGTTAGATATTAGTGCTTCTGTTCGGAAGGGTGATCGTGTAACTGCAGGGCCTCAGTATTTTACACTTTCTGGAGTTCATTAACCAGAGGCTTCTGTATTTGAACCTGTAACGTTTTAGCTGGACGAGACCCAGAAAGCGAAATCAATCCAGTCCCGTAGCACAGAACTAATTGTCATCATATCCAAAAGTGCAAATATACAAGAAGTATATAGGAACAGAGGCAGGGGAAAATTGACGGCTTTAGTTTTTAGGGTATTATGTTGCCGAAAAGTTTTTACATGCTTCCTCACTGACATAAAACACAAAATTGAAAATATGTTTCCTATATCAAAATGTCTATACCAAATTGAACGGTTTTATATACCTACATTCATCTAATCAAATGCTTTCCGCTTAAGTCATATATTTGACCACATATTGGGCTGGGTAGGAGTTGGAGGAGATTTCTCTTCTTGTCAAAGCTCGTAATGTCACCAGATAATTCAAGAAAAGAGGAACCTTTTTCCAGCTGAGGTGCGGGAGGAGAAGGCGGCGCTGTGACCGGCTCCTCCTCACTTCCTTCGAGAAGTTACAGACTCTCTAAACATTAATATTAAATGATCCTCGATGAACTTATTACGGAAAACGATAGTATCTGGCCAGAAGGGCCATGTATTGGTGAGGTCCATCAGCGCTCCACCTCCCTGGTCCTGTGTCCCCAATGTGGTTGTGTGCCCCGGGGGCTCAGGGCTCTCCTGCCTCCCAGTCCCAGGCCAGCGCGCGAGAGGAACCTCAAAGCCAATTTCCGTAGTGATTTGCAGAGCACTGGCTAAGATCCTTCCAAACTTTTTAACTTCCTACAGTCTTCTGTAGTCTTTCAAATGACAATGAGGAGGGGAACCTCCTTCCAGTGACAATATTATTATACCAATTTTCTGGCGTGGCAGAGGAAAGCTCTCATCCTCTAATCCATGCCCTAATTTAATAGTCTTCACAAAAGCTGAGTTTAGCCAAAATTAAATACATTATTCAACTTAGAGACGAAGAGGCTATTAATAGACACTCAATCATTAAGTTATCTCCCGTTGCGACTTACAGCAGTAGCGTATTGGCAGTGTAATTCTTGGAGCAGAAATGAGGGGTCCATGTCTAATCCGAGCAGATCCTTTCTAAATAAATATGACTATATTTAATTCATATACATTTTGAAAACTCCAAGGATGCTTCCAGAGAAGGGCTTTTTTTTTTTTTTTTAAGGTGTTGCCATATGGTTTTAATTTCTCAGAAATATATAGACTAGCTTGTTCACTGAGAAAGCCGTGCCAAATACGGCATGTCAAGATAGCTGAAAATGTAATTTAACAACTACTCTTTTCCTATAGTGACTCTTTACTAATACAGTGGTAATGTTTCCAACTGGAAAGTAAAATGAACAGTTAAAGGACGAAATCTAAAATATTTATTATTTACCGGACATGGAAAAGTAAATATTTTTCATTTCCTATATTCATTACACTCCTCTGATATCTAATAATTTTGACAACACTTTTAAAAATAGTATTCTCTACTGCAGCTAGAAATTTAGCAGAGTTAGACAAATGAGCCACACAGATTTAAGGGCATGAAATATTCTATGGAAAGATAAAAGTTTAAGCTCCAAAATTACTACACTGGCAATGAAAAGCTATGACTGTAGAGCCTTAGTTAAATTAATAGAATACATAATTTAGGTTTTCAAGTCAAAGATTTCATGACCACTTCATATCCTTCTCTCTATCTCTATTATCTATTTATTCTATTTATTTTTTTTTACTCAAAGATGAGTGTACTGGGTAATTAAAAGTGAATCTTACATTAGGGACCACCACTTCAGCAAAACATTTTCTGTGTAACTATAAACTGAAAAGTCCATCCATATATTTACCATCACTGCGGTTGGTCCATTTTCACACTATTATTATTTTGTCTCAGAACTCCTGTGTTTATAAAATAGGGACAGAAACACAGACTAAATATAAATCCAATCGTCTTTGCACCAGAGAAGCTAAAAAAAAAAAAGCAGCCTGAATTCAGAATATTCCCAAATATCCTGTAAGGTGCCTGAAGGGTTCTCAGACATAAACTTGAAATAGTTTTTGCCCTGGGAAGGGACCGGGGAGAATTACGTATGTTATAAGGATGATAAAATTATTTATGGGTTAGTCTGGAGATAGGAAACCTGTTTATCCCTGTGGCATTCTTTAAAGTGGGCGTCATCCATCAGGGCTGGATGGAGGAAAATCTCATGGGTGCGCACGTCATGGACCAGGACGTCTATGGGGCCATCCCCAAACCGCACGGTGATCTTCCTCCTGCTTTTCCTAAGCTTTACAGACTGTACCTGACTACGTCTGCCAATTTACTCTGCATTTGAGCCAGTGGGTTTTACTTCCATATGTCACCTACCTCCTGCCACTGGATTGTGGGTGATGTAGAGCCACATAAAAAGAAAAGCAGCATGATAAAACCCATGATACCAGCTTGAAACATCAAAACCAAAAAATCGAATTAAAGAAGTGGATCCTGTGTAAAATCAAGGAAAAGAGGAAAGAATAAAAGCTGAAAGGGGAAAATAATAAATATAGGCACAACAGTGACAGACTTCACAATTTAAAGGAAACGGTTCACGGTATTTTGAAGGGCTCAAGAATGCAGCAAGACAAATTTAAAGGAAAAAATTGGGAATTTCCCACTGTAAATTCCCACCCATGCAAAGAAAACAAAATCATCCGAGCGCTTTTTTCCCTACTGCTGGAAGCAGAGAGATACACTAGTGGGGATGAAGTTGTGGATACAAACCTCAGCACCATTGTAGTGATGATAAAACTGTCAGCTTTACTCATATGAGGGTCAGAGAGCACTGGCTCTTCCCATGACGGTAAAACAGATTCCCTATTGTGAAAAAAATAGGAGTAAACATTGATTTTTCCAACATTTCCTTTCACTCTCAGTATCTCCTCCCATTCAAGCTTTGCCTGCTGAAGTCCTGGATTTTCATAGCGGTTCTGAAGTCTGGGCTGCCCCTTGCAGTTCACCACGGAGCCCAGAAAAGATGAATGGGTTTTTGAATGAGTATTATACATGTCTAATCCATCATTTCAATGATTTTTTTTTTTTCCTCTAGACAGTCATAAGAAAATAGTCCATTAAAGCAAGAACTCTATCTGTAAAACAAGTGGATATAGCATATATATTTTGAATCCTGCATTGCCTTTACATAAAGCAAGCACACTGATTGCCCAGTCCACTGTAGAAGCGAGATTATTAGCCGTTAGAAAAAGATGCTACGAAGGAAAGCTTTGGCTTAAAACATAATTTTAGTTATATACAATTGAGCGATTGTCTGTTGATTTCTACAAATTTCCACTGAACAATAATGTAGTGTTATATTTTAATATTCAAAAAATGCTTACGTTTAGAACGCTGACCTATTTTCTCTCTGATACACCCACACAACGCCCAGAAGCTGAAGTTTTCCCCGCTGAGTGCTGATACACCGTTGCAGTGAGCTCAGCGGTGTGCCTGGCTGTTGGTCAGGTGAGCAAAATGCCATGTACATTTTCCACCCTTTTTTACATTAACTTTGTATTTCAGCCCCGGGGGGGGTGTGTGGTGTATTTTGTGCCGTTTTGTTCTAAAAGGGGAGATGTGAGCACCCATCCTTGTGGCTCCCTGACACAGCACCCGCCAGCCTCTCCCCACACTCCACGGCGCATGGCTCCATCTCTGCGCGCTGGGCGGAACGAATCCCACGGGAGCCAAAAACTACTTTCTCTTCCAGTGCACGGCATACTGGCCCAACTTTCCTTTTTCTAGCAGAAACAGAGGACAGTACATACGCGACCTGTGTGCAGCCCGTGTCCCACCGCGCTCACAGCCCACCCTGCCCAAAATGGGGATGGAAAGAAGGAACCTCCCACGAGTCACATTCCTTAAAGCATTTCCAGTAAAGGAACTAGAATTACATATTAAAATTTTCTGTTAGCATTTTGCAATAAATAAAAAGCCGCGCAACGTGGAAAACTAGGGAATGAAAAGGGTTTGGAGAACTGTCTTTTCATCAACTTCTCTCCGTACCAGGGGTGTTATCTCATTATCTGTCTGTCAGTGTTGCGCGGCCAATGGGAAGTGGGTGTGGGACGTGTTAGTGCACAAAACTGGACGGAGTAATTCTGTCTGGAAGAAAAAAGTGACACGGAGCAAACTACTTCCAATGGCCAAAGAGTCTGGAATGCAGAAAAAGGTTTAGCAAGTCAGATAAAGATAAATAGCAAGATTTTTAATGTTCCTTTTGCTTTTTAACGTGTCATTAATAAATGGTTATACCCGAAGCATAAATGAAAATGTATTTCCCACTGCAAGTCTCCACATTTCCTGTATATTGCAATCTACCTGAAACTGCATTATTATCTGTAATAAGTGTCCTTGAAAAAATACTTTGCTTGTAAGAGATATTTTCCAAAAGACATTGCCTTGCAAAATGCGGTGCTGAAAAGGAGATGAAAAAAGAACAGGAGAGATTTGCACGAGTGTGTATGTGGGCGCGTGTGTGTGCATCTCTGCACGTCTGACGCCGCTGCGGAGCCGCTCGGGCTGCTCTCTGTTCCGAGTCTCAAGCGCTGCTTGTTCCCCAGTGCTCCTGGGAGCAATGAGCGGTCCTGCTCCGGCTTCATGCTTACTGTTTCACCGAGCTGTCAGATGCAAGCCTGAAAAATACGTGACCTGCAGAGTTTGCCTCCGATATTTAGTCGCATAACCCCATGGAGAGGACAGGATTAAATCCACAAGGCCAAACTGGAGCGTGTTGGCACCTCTACCCCATTTTTCGGGTTTGTTTGTTGGGTTATGGGGAAGAAAGGGCAAGTTTTGTTTAATGCAAATAAATAAATAAAACTGAAGGGGTATTTTAACCACCCTTCTGCTGACTTTGAGTCCTACTGTTTGAAGTATAGCGTCAACAAGTTCATTCTCCCATCTGCTTTTGCAAAAACACCCATCTATTCTGGGACCGTGGGTGCAATTTGAGTACAATACCCTTCCCTTTTCAAACTGGTGTCCTACCGACTATGTATATGTCCGAGACTTCTTGTACTTTCAGTACTGTCAGTGCAGCCACCGTGAGGTGGTTTACAGCCCCTGAGCCTGATCCGGACCAGGGAGAGGATTTCTGCGGCCGGGATAGGGGGATGGCATTGGGAGCACAGCGCCGGCCCTGGCCCTGGTCCGTATCTCACGATGTCTCTGCAGCGCGGCGTGCTGTAGAGTAATAAAACCTAGCAAAGGATCAGAAAAAACAGTCATCTAATTATTGAGTCATTCGTTGGATGCAATTAATCACAAACAAGTATTAATCACCCTTGTATGTTCACAGAGTCCTATATATATTGTCTGTGATCTCGTTCTGAGTGCAGGGAAACGCGGCCGAAGAAAGTCGGCATTCATCGCTGGTCGCTGCCGCTCGGTCTGCGCCTTCCCCGGTAGCTGGAGCATGTGGGACCGCCGAGATCAGAGCAGCCACTGGGGACCTGTTTTTCCAAACAGTCTATATTGGATTAAAATTTATCCCACATCTGGGTTGTGATCTAATACTGGTTGCAGCTCTGTCGCTGGATGCGAACGGGCTTTTGTATCCCGTCCTGCATATTTTGTAACGCTAACTGACGTGTTTTAGCCTCACCTTTTCCCATTTCTGTGGTGATGCTGATTAATATGCTCAACCATTTTACCCTGTTCTGGAGCCCAATGGAAGGAAGAGAGAATTTTGCAGTCGCTGTTACGGTGTTCAGCACGAAGCGCGTCGTGCAAAGCTTGCGCTTTATGCTAGACCCCAGTTTTCTCTTCTCTCCGTCCACCTTGGCTGCTAAGGACCAAACCCCCATCTCTTCACTTCTCAGCCTCCTCGGAAAGCAAAACCACGGGAGCAAACTGAGACAACACTATTTGCATCTGCCTGCAGCCTCCCATGGTGCCCTGCAATTGGAGAGCGGCTGCAGAACATAGAGGTCTTTCTACAAAGCCAAGCCAGCGGAAATCACCACCAATGTTAATTCGAAACAGAATGAGATAGCCACAGTGCCGGGCCTTGAGAGAGCGCACAAAGAAGGCCTTCTCTTGTTCGCGGGGTGCTGACAGTATGGGCGAGAGTCCATCCTGTGCAGCTGATGTGAGGAATAGCACATCCTTAAATCTCAACACCTGGGCACAGCTCGGGAGACCTCGGGAGAAACTTAGAAGGAAGGTTTCTGCAAATGACACTGGGGAGATCCCGGGAGGCTTCTGCAGCTGGCTGGCTAAAGAGCTGCTAAAAAAAGGGGGTTTTAAATGAACTTTGGGATCTCTAGAAAGGCTCATTTATCAATGTAAACAAAGTTTAGCTGTTTAATAAATCTGTTTTCTTTCCTCCTTTTCATCAGGCGTTGCTATTATGGCTGATGGCTTTCATAATGCGATCAGCTGCTATGTTAATAGGCGCTGTGCGCAATCGGTCAGATAAAGATGAAGTAAAGGGTTTTTTTTATTATTTCTGTTAAATAGTAGCTCAGTTTGGCCTATGTGTGCTTAGCATTCTTCTTTTTATTCCGTTTCAGAGCTGCATCTCTTCTAGGGACGGGTAAATTGCTATGGAAAAAGAAGAACCGGCCAAACCAAACCTCAGCCCAAACACTGACATCAACCCAAACATTTTTGAAGGTCAGTGTTAGTTTGGATAAGTAACCCATCTACCCAGTCGTAAGTAGGGCTGGTTAGCAAATGGATTTTCCACCTTCTGAAAAATTTGGAGATTATATTCATGTTTGTAATCACACTTTTTGAAAAGCTAAAATTTTGATACTCTGTTGCAAAACCAAGACAAATCGATTTAAGTGGAAATTTTATTAGCATTGTATCATTTGATCATTTTAATGTAGAGAAGAAAAAGTACTCACAAAATACAGGCAAGGGAGTAGTTGGTTTAGTAAATCCACCTCCTCCAAGCCAGCTGATCTCTCCATATTTCGCATGAGTGCTATAGTATATAGAAGACCATCTCTCATGGTTTTGGCCACAGATTGGGACAGGGAGGACCTTGCAGCCCCTCAGCCCGAGGCTGGATTGGCTCAAGCGGTCTCGCCTGACTGCAGCAGCCAGGCTCGAAAGGGCTGACGGCACGGCCAAGCCTTCTGCGCGGTGTGACACCATTGCTAGGAGGTCCAGGAGGTTACCAGGAGCTGGAGAAGTGATGGCCAAGTGCCATCCCAACAAGCCAGGAGGGTGTATCGTAGCAGCTGGTAATGTAGAACTCCAAAAGTAGAACCGTAAAAGAGAGAATAAGGATAGCAGAGATGAGACAAACTTTTTTTTTAAAAAATAAGAGGAATATTTGTATGTGCGGCCCAACTTCTGGGACTCGTTCAGGCAGAACCTCCCGGGGCTCAGGTGGGCACCTTCTCCTCAGCGCTACGGCCACGTCTGGCAGCGGGAGTGGGAGCTGCCGGGAGACACAGCAGAAAGAGGCCAGAGGAAATCTCAAATATTTTCAGCTGGAATAAGCTTGATTGTAGGATTGGTTTCGTTTCCATGGTGTGTTTGCTGTAAAAACTAGAACCATTTGAGCAAAAAGTGATTCCACTGAGAAAAATTGTTATAATTTCATGGGGTTTTATGACTGTTGTGATTGTCGTCCTAAAACACAGGGCATGCTAAGGAGGTTGACTCTGGGCAAAAGTGATTTGCAGAAAATTTGGTAAGAAAAATATTGGCATTTTTTTAGTATGTTTGAAATAATAATATAAAAGAATGTTCTTCAGGAGGTCTTTTTTTCACTCACAAATTGAATGTGAGACCAAAATAATCATGAAGGCAAATTCAGACACTTCCCTGTCTTTTTCCAAAGTGTTAATTTTTTTTTTCATAAGCATTTAATTAGATACTGAAAAAAAAAAAAGGCAAACAAACGAGACCCCAGCAACTCAATACTGAGCTTTGTGTATAAAGGAAACTTCATGAAATGTGAATCAGGTTAAATAGTTCAATTATTGTCCATTGCTTACATGTTTGAGGAGTGCAACTGTTTGAAATTGTTTAAGTAGTTAGTAAGGTGATCGTAACATTTACCAGCAAATGACATAAATCCAGAATTAATTATAATGGCTTAAATGGTTAAAAAGAAAGGGGATCATTGGTCCCATGGTTTATTGTGAACTGTCAGGATAATGGAATTTTAATCAGTCCGTTTATTTTAGGAAGGATTAATTGCATGGCGTGATGCAGAAAGTACAGTGACTAACTTTGGAAACCGAGCCGACTGCGTAATTTTATTAAAGCAGATCAGTTGTAGCATCTTAATTTCCTTAGACATGTTTATGGGGAGCCATTTGTTTTGTCAAGATTCTTTCCTGACTGTTAGAGCTGCTGAAAATGAATGTGCTTTCTGAGACCATCGCTTGGGCGTCAGTCCCGTCCCACCTGCCCTGGCCGTGGGGATTCATACGGAAAAGGACGTCAGGAGCTCCTCAGGGATGGGGTACGGATGCGTCTAAAGGTTATCTGGAGGCTTTCACTGGAAGAAAGTTGCGTACCCCAAAAGTCCCCTGATTTCCCAGGATCTTCCAGAGATTTTAAACAATCTCTTCCTGTCAGCATATCGGGATTTGGCCTGAAGCTGCACAAGTTGTGACCTCCCTGACTGACTCACCTGTAGATAAATAGTCTAAATATTGTCGAAGGGAAAAAACAGCAATTTGGGAGTAAGAAAGCAACTTTTTTTTTTCTTTTTTTTTCTGTAAAAGATGGAGATTAAAGACACGCAAGCAGATCCTTGAAACGGCTTGCAGCTCCACTTAGGTTTTAGACAAAATATTTTGGTCGGGGGAAAATAAATAAATAAATAAATAATTATTTCCCTCCATAGTGAAAACATGTAATGTTGACTTTATAAGCTGGAACCCAAACGATTTGTGCTATGGGAGAAGTTTCACTGGAAAGTTCCTGCAATTTTTTTGCAAATACCTTTGAACACTAAAAAGTTCCAAACCAAAGACATAGTTTCATTTCACCTGAACATATTTTTTGCTGAATAATTATTTGCCAGTCAGGTCCCTTTTCTCTCTCCTTTTGCAAGAGAATTGGAAACTCAAGCTCTAGCTACAGCGTGTACCATTTCTGATATTTCGCAGGGACAAGGTACAATAGCAATTGTCCCCATTGTCCCCATTTGACACCCAGGTGCCTGTTATAGTCCGTGAAGACAGAGAAAACTGACTCCAGAAGTGTCTCAGCCCATCCTTTAACCATCAGCCTTTCTTCAGCGCCAGCGTAGAATAAATGCATATTTTTTTAGGTGTTTTTTAGGTGGCTGCAGGTGACCTTCCCCATGTACATCCAGGCCTCCTCTTTGCCATGAGAACTCAGAAGGGCTGTGAGATGGTTTCGGTTTTGTAAAAGTTTGGTTTGCTTATTTGCCTTATAAAACAAAAGCTCGGTCTCTTTGTGTTTTACTCGTGCTCTGGCTGAATCCTGGGAGGCTGCACATGGACATTTCAGTTGTGCCACACCTTCACTTTGTTTTCAGTTGCTTTTCTTTTTATAATCAGAGGGAAGGGAGTTATTTTAAATTGTTTAATATCAAGACAGGCTGTCCTTTCTGGAGTTACTTGTTGTGAAGCTATTATTAGGCTGTATTCGTCAGCTGGTCTAAATTAAAAGTTGGTTATGTGGTGGAGTTTTATTGGTGTGCTAAAATAAAGTGACACAAAACAAGAAAGATGGAAACGAGGTTTACAAGTGGCATCACTTCTCCTTCCTTCTTCCTTTGAAGGGAACGGAAAGTGTGATGGTGTACCTGGCAAGTGGGACTACACGAATATCATAAAACAAAAAAACAGAGAAAAGCAAGTGTTGCTGTAGTGTCCGAGCTACAGAGGAAAAATATTTCTGCCGAGAGTGGAGCAGCAGTGAGCTCAGACTGGGAAAGAGCACTGGAGCGGCCGCCCGAGCGGCCCCCGGCCTCCGGCACGGTTTTTGGGGCTGGCCGGGGCAGCGGCAGCCTCCACGGTGGGATTTCATCTCTTCCAACCTGCCTGATGCACGGGGCGGTTGCTTTAGCTCCTACCCCTATACCTGCACAGCCTTCCAAGTTACTAGAAATACTTCCTAATTCCACCTATGGAAGTTGAAAGGAGGGAAAGTTTGCTTGATTCTGCTATTAAGAATGTATTTAACTATTTTAAGTTTGGTGCCCATGCCGCTTCTAGATACACTTACAGCTTAACTTACTCCTAGCAGGCACATTGAAATTCAAAGACTTTTAATTGAAAGATTTATGTTCTCTGAAATGCATTTATAGAGAATCATAAATGGACGGGGCTTGGAGCAACCTGGGCTGGGGGGAGGTGTCCCTGCCCAGGGCAGGGGGTGGCACTGGATGGTCTTCAAGGTCCCTTCTGACCCAAGCAATTCCACGATTCTATGATTCTAAAACCCTTATGTATTTCCATCTACAAATATTATATTTACACATGCCGTGAAAGTTAATGCAGTTCCTGATCATTTACTACAACTTCAGAATTTAGAACTGCTCTCTTTGAAATGAGGACAATTATTTTTCCAGGAATTGTATGTCATTTTTGGGTATCAATTATAGAAATCATCTAATCAGTGAAAATGTTCACTGTGTGAACAAGAATACACAACTGAAAATTTCTGGACAACCTGAAAAAGCATGAGTTTCTGTTTTTAAGAATTTGGCTGGTTTGTCAGTTTTATTATCCATGCTTTATAGCTGGAGAAAGTGAGGAACAAAGAGGACAAGATTAGGATAAAGAAGCAAAGAAGGATGCAGGATTAAAACTCCACGACTTCTAGTTCTGCGGTAAATTCCCTGGTCCGTGCTGCATCGCGTCGTACAGTGCGCTGTGACAGTGCTGCCCGCTATTAATATGAATAGAGCTTTGTCCCGTACATTTGGAGTTTCCTTCTCACCACAAATGTTTTGAAAAGCAATTAAGTTATTTAAAAAGCAGCCAGCATGCCTACCGGTTAACAGTAGTTAACATTTAAAGTGAATAACTATAACGTGTTATTTTTTGAAAGATCAGCCCTTAATCAATGGATACTGATACTTGCATAACACGAAACTGTGTTTTTATTTTAATATTGCTTTGACATTCAAAAGGTCTCTATCCTGACTCAAATTAGTTATTTGCAGTTTTTAGAAGTGAGAGAGAAAGAGTCAAAATTGAAATCCTCTGTGAATGTGAAGATTAGCTTTATATGCTCGGAATTTCACTGCAATCGAGTGGTAAAACCAGAGCCAATAATCAACTATCAGCATCATTTTTGTTCTTGTGAACAATGATTTCTTTACACATCCACATACATTCTCACATGTATATGCATATATGTGTATATTTAGCGTTTGAGGACTTAAAGTCTCATAATCTGCAGTATCTGTCTCTGGCTTGGAAGGATCCAGACAATCTTGTTGCCGTGGTCTCCACGCTCGCTTTCTCTCTGGCGTCCCGTGCTTTCCCCTCCACTGGTGGCCTCTGCCGAGACATGATGTTGGGAAGGTGGAAGTTGCTCTGATCCGATCCAGGAATTTCTATCATCTTCATCAGAAATAGTTCCAATTAAGTCACTTTTGTGATAGAGTTCATAGAATCCCATTTACTATGGTTCCCCAGAAATACAGATTGAAATTAATATTCATGAGTTGGTTTAAAAAAAAAAAAACCAACACAAACCACTTCATTTTTAAAAAATTGTAGCTTTTTAGTAAGAGATGATCCATTGTTATTGCCGGAGAACAAACTCAGGCAGTTGCATGTACAGAGAGCAGAACCACTGCCGCCTTTGTCACAAAAGCCAGAGAAAACAGGACTATGGGGAGTTGGGGCAGTCGGCTGACATTTTCTTCTCTCTCTCTCTTTTTTAAATAAAATTATTTGTTTAGTTTGAAAGACAATACCCGGCTGGGCTACAGGGAGCGCGCTCAGTGAGCTAATGCAGGCAGCTGGCATAACCACAATGAGCGGAGCTGCACCCTTCCAAGAGGAAAAAAGGCTCAGATGACAATATAAGTTACTCAAAACAAATAGCGATGAAATGGAGTGGAAGAGAGTTCTCCACTTGAATTACTATAATGTTCCATTTATAGTTTCAGGCTTCTCATAGACTGTGATTATAAAATGTTGGCTGGCATCTGCAAAAAGGAAAGAAAATATTCTCCTGGAGGTAAAGAATCTAGATTATCAAGTGGATTTTTATTTGATATCAATAATAAATCACTACTGGGCTAATTTTATTGCAGCCAGACTGTAAAATACACCCATTAGCAGGGTTGTAGGGTGTGCTAAACAGAACCTGCAAACCGACTTTTCTGTACAGCGCCTCACACCGCCAGATCCGTGCTTGTGACGATCTTTTGGGGGACCTTCAGTCAATGATAGTGTTGGACATCGGTTCAGATTCCAGACAAAATGCTGCTTTAAACCGGAAAATAGGACCATGTCTTTACATTTTAATGATGAAATGGGGCATTTTGATACTTTTGGAATATAGCTCCACCTGAGATGTATTTTGAATGAGGAACCTCACTGCAAACAAAACTCCTGCAAATTGGTTGGACCTCCATAAAACAGTATTTTCCCATTGAGAACCACTTAATTTTGACTGTCCTCCTTAGTTTTGACCTATTCTGCCTTGGGGAGAAGCCGTTGGGGTGAGCCGCAGCGACCCGCCGTGCTGCCAAGCCCTCTCCTCTGGGCCACGGTGTGGGATGGCGTAAGGAGGCACAGAGCTCCTGGGGTGATTATTTTTTCAACAAAAGAAAACACTGTAAAGGTAAATGTTTGGAAGCTGTAGTGGGCTGAAGAGAAATGACAAAGTGGTTCCTTTGGTTAGAAACAAAACAAAACACAACTGCCACATTTTTATTTTTGTCAGAAATGCTGTCTGAGGGGGGAGAAGTGAATTGTGTGGAAGCAAAAGCAAATAGAAATCAAAGACAAGGAGAAAAAGAAAGATAAGAAATCATCTGAGGATAGATGATAATAAATGAGTAGGAAGGCCAGTATGTCACGAAGAGCTGCTTTAATGCGCTCTCTTCCTGCCTCTGTGTATAAAAGCTTTTTTGTCAGACATGCTCGAGTGAAATCACATGGAAGTACCCTTAGCGGCAATTCACAGGCCTAGCACCCATTCCCATCCTGCAAGAGCCCGACCCAAACGCCGAGTGCTGGTTTATGGCATGACAGCCCCATCCTCACGCGCCCGGGAGCATCGCTGCAGCTCTGGCTCCTCTGCTCCACCTGCAGCTGGTCCCTCACGCGCCTCCGGTGGGCACTGGGAACGTGCCATGGAGCCTCAAAGCTCCATGATTGTGTCTGAGGCACTGGAAAAAAGGGGAAAAAAAAAAAAAAAAGAGGGGGCGATGGTGGGTGGAAGTTTGCAGAGAGCCCAGCATGAGCCCTGCTGCGCTCCCGGTTCTCTGGGATGGTGGATCTGGAGTGCGCCGGTAACAGGGGTGAGCAGCTGCTGAGGCTGTATTTTATCCTGCCCCATGTCCATAGAGGGCCACCTCAGACCATAAACCGGACCACCTCAGACCGCATCCTGGCTGCTGAGGACCACATTATTCTCCCTCCCCATGGCCCAAGACAAGGACCGGGAGGTGGTGAAAGCCGCCTTCCCTCTGCTTTCACCCCACGGGAAGGGCTGACAATTTGTTATTGACCAGAGCTGCCATGTGTTCTACCATTCTTCCCCAAAGAAGTTCCAGCCCACTGGCGTACATTTGTCCATACAAATGTGAACAGCGCCAATGCGACATTCACTGAGACTCCACAAAAATCCCTCCATTCACCTTGACAGATTTCGGATCCGACCCTTTGGATGGGGAACAGGGAGCACAGGAGCACATGCAGTGCAGCTTCACCCATCTCTGGGTGAAAAAAGTGCAAAAAAGCAACAAGCTTTTTGATAACGTTTACTCAAAGTCTGCAAACCACTTAGATGGAGAGGACAATTTAAAGCACCAGAAGTATCCCCAACGTCTTGCTTTGGATGCTGAGAGGGCTGTCCCCCAAGCTTGGTAGCACTTGGAAATGATGCATCCCCCTCCTGCAACACGATCAGCAGTTAATCTCTGCCGGAGAAATAGCGTGGCTTCTCAGCTGGAAAACCCAACATTAAAGGAAGAGAAATACACAGATGATACATATGGAAGCTATGTTCGGTGGCCGATGGCTGAAGGGACCCACCCCATTCCCTGCTCCGAGGATGGGGTCGCTGGCAGCGCTGCCAGCCCCGAAGACCCCAGCAGTGCCCAGGAGGGGCTGAGTTTTCCTCCCCATGTGCAATCTGTGGTTTTCTCTCCTTGGCCACGTTCCCCACAGTGCTTGCAGTTACCTGCGGAAACCAAAAAGCACCGGTCTACGCAGGCGGCTGTCTCCATAGTCCCTGTGTAGACAAGTGGAGCCAGAGGGCTGATCCCCCGGTCCCAGCACACAGCCTTCCTTTCAGCACCTTCCCCTTACACAAAGACTAACTTATCCCACCTTTCCCCCCCCCTCTGTCTCTGCTCCCCGTAGCCCTCGCAATGAAAAGCCCTCCACGCGCAGGCTAATAAAAAGTCCTGTGCCACCTCCTCTCCCCGGGGGGGGGGGGGAGAAAGGAGAGTGAAGGCTGGGGGGAGTTAAACCTGGAACTCATTTAGCCAAAGGGGACTTTAGTTAACAAGAAAGTTACCCATCATGAACTGCCGGTAACACCTCGAGTGATCCTAAATCCATTACCCAGAGACTTAGCCCTGGCTGAGTTTGATTTTATGAACTGTGAGGCTGCTATGTTGAAAGTCTGCAAATTGGACATAAATTGGGCTGCAGAAGGCTGGGGAACTGAAAGGGCCGGGGTTTTTTTCTTGCTCTGGTGACGTAATGGGCTTTGGCTGCGGACCCGCATGCTCTGGAGGAGAAGCTGTTGCTGAGACTCTCGAAGACAGTGAGGGAAGAGCCGGGAGACCTCGAGCCTGTGGGGTTTGGCTCTGCTGCTGCATCACCTGTGTGAGGATGGGCAAGTTGCTGCACTTGCTGTGCCTCAAATCCTCCCCTGGCGTATGGTGTGAGCTTTCCCTCCGCTTATTCATGGGCTGCCTTCATCGCCGCGCTTAGCTTTGTTTGCATTGTAGTTCAGGCTCCAGAATACTGTGATGCACATCAAACTCCCACAAAAGAAACTAGATTTGGTGAAATATGAAAAGCTGCTCCACGTGTCCTCAGACCTGAGTACACAGGTGCTGCTCCGCTGTAAGAGCGGAATGGCGGGGCCGGTGCCTCGACGGGATGCTGAGCCTTTTGCTGCTCTATTCGAAATTAAGGGCACGCGGCATTGCTGCGAATGCAGCCTCAGCGTATCATGTTCGCTCGTGTATAATCTGAGCTTCAGATAACTCCTGCAACTTTCAAAACACAGAAGCTTCACGCTGAGTCTCAGGCGACCTTACACCCTTGGATCATTTACGCAAAAACAGAAGATGAGGTGGGGTGTGACAAAGCACATGAGAGGCAGGTGAATTTTGGTGGGAAAGAGCAATTTTCAAGCAATTAAGAAGCACAGGCAAGAGACAGGGCTCTCCTGATGTTACCACACTTTGTATCACCTGTGTTATTCCTGAAATTTAGAGTTTTGGTAGTTTTCTTGTTCATTATTCTGGTTTTGCTACTGTAAAAACCTCTTGGGTTGTATGCGTGAACTGTATTTGCTGGCGATGGTGCTTTGTAATTTAGGTGCCTAAGGAAAATAAAGATATCACAGCCTTAGAGGCAAAATTTGGATCTGACTTTAAGAGGCCCGTTCCCAAGCAGAATTTCTGTTGCCGTCACATTCCAAAAGATGATGACCCAGCTGCAGCAAGAGGTGAATTGGGTTTGGTGCTCACCCCAATAACTTGGGAAGCCGGCGGACAGCAAACATCCTCCTCTACCGTTCCCACCAGCCAGACGGTGGCTGGCTTCTCATTTGCCTTCTGCTGGTTTTAGATTGAAAAGAATTTACCCCTAGGTAATAGATGCAACAATCGTCAGTTTTCATTAACTGTGGCAGAAGAAATATTTTTTACACATAAAGTTGTATGAAAATTTGATTTTTCAGCTCAATGGCTGAACTAATTTTTTTTTGTTATTATTATGTCTTGGGTCGGACTGAAGCGAATGCCTTTGGATTCCTTAGTGAGATAGAAAATAGAAACAGGAGTCAGAAAAAAATCCTTTCTTTTTCTCTGATTTAACCTTTCGTTTTACTGTTGATTTTTTAAAATGTAGGCAAATTTTGAAACAGAGTTTTTTAACAATGAAAAATCAAGACACTTTCTTTTAAAAAATCATTCTATTAAAGAAAGATAGCTGCAAAACTGTATTTTTCAATCAAATAAACTGTTTCTTGAACACCTTTCCTCATTAAAGCTTCAGGACAATTGAGTTAAGACCAGAGTTTGCAAAGCCATAAAATCATTGAGTTTCTTTCTAACTTAGAACTACTTTTTATCTTTAAATTAAGCAAGTGTTCAGCTGCTTTTCTGCATGGGGAAAGCATACCCACCACATCTCAGCACAGACCTCTGAAAATTTGATTTAAAAGATTAGTTAATGAAATTCTGCAAGATACCTTTCCCTCTCTTAAGGCATCAAGCGCCGGTCGGTACCAATTTTGGGTAGTCCTTTGACCTGACATAGCGCAGCACAGCACCTTCTCTGTTATTTGATAAGTAAAGGTAACGCTGCGAAACACGTGGCTGATTTTGCCAGCAAGGTGGCAACAATTCAGTATGTGATATGTGAGGGCAAAACACAGGCAGTTCATTTGGGTAATTTCTTAGCCTTCTGGCTTCTGCAATGTTTCTTTAGGGGGCACTGAATATGAGTGATTGAGTGAGAGAGAGTACGACAGAATTAGCACACACTGGATCTTTTGACCAAGGGGAAAAAAAACCCCAAAACAAAACAGTCTAATGTTGGTCTAGGGGCACGTTCCCTTAGGATTTGGGAAAGAAAAACACCAAACCACGTTAGTTCGGTGCACCTCGAGCAGAGCAGCGCATTCAATTAAAACCCATTTCAACAAAATAAAAAGACACTTAATCTTGGATCAAAAATAACTACCAAATAGCAGGCAGCACCGCCCAGCCCAAGCGGCGGGGGCATTTCCAAGGCAAATTCAACTTGCTGATACGGTACCGCGAAATGCGCTTCTAAGAAATTGCTGGCAATTCCCTCGTTGAGTTTCCAGCGCTGCCTGAGAAAGGCACTTCTCACTGAAAGCACAGGGGTACCTCCCCAGGGTCACCCCATGGTGCCACGGGGAACTTCCCAGTTAGTTTGTGTGAAGGACGGGTTCATGTTTGCCATATAACTGAAATACTAAAATTGCTGTGCTCTTTGCTTATTTTTCTCTTTCTTTTTCCTTATTTTCTATTTTTCTTTAATTAATTCTTGTTTCTGAATCAATGTGTTCCCCTGTTTGTATGGAAAAGTCCTCTTTTTCCTCTAACATGGTAAGTACAAGGAGAAACGATACCTAATTTTAACACCAAAGTCTCGCAGAATGTCTGTCTTGCAAACCCTCATGTGCCTTAACATGATCTGCTGTGCTGGGAAAATTAAAGCCCTGATTTTCAGCTCGTCCCTTCTCTTTGCACCTGCCCTTCTCTGAGCTCATGTAGCATTATCTAAGATATCCAGTGATATCTAATTACTAAGCTGTCCTGCAAGGAGTTACACTTCAACAGGCTGAGAGGGTTGGGGTTGTTCGCTGGAGAAGGCTCCAGGGAGACCTTAGAGCCCCTTCCAGTGCCTAAAGGGGCTCCAGGAGAGCTGGGGAGGGACTTTTGACAAGGGCATGGAGTGATAGGATGAGGGGGAACGGCTTCAAACTGGAAGAGGGCAGATTGAGAATAAACATTAGGAAGAAATTGTTGCCTGTGCGGGTGGTGATCCCCTGGGGCAGGTTGCCCCGAGAAGCTGTGGCTGCCCCATCCCTGGAGGTGTTCAAGGCCAGGTTGGACGGGGCTTGGAGCAACCTGGGCTGGGGGGAGGTGTCCCTGCCCAGGGTGGGGGGGTGGTACTCAGTAATCTTCAAGGTCCTTTCCAACATAAAACATTCTATGATTTCCAAGGCTATGGTTCCCCTGCAGCAATAGTGGGCACATCCCCATCACCGTTGGTGCGGCTCGCCTGGGTCTTGACAGCAGGAAGAGAAGTAGTGCACAGAGTGCAGCCTCCCTTCTCCACCACCTTCCTGGACAACATGCTCTCTACACCCTTGAATTGAGGTGGTCATGTTGCCCTGGTGTCCTCCATCCCCAGCAGGCCTGCCTGGACCACTGAGGCACCTGGTGGTTGGAGGAGCCTCTGGGATTGTCAGATGTTAGGGTTTGTCAGACCCAAACACAGTAGTTCTTGGGTTGCAACTCTGGATTTAGTCCACAGAGGTACTCTCTGAGCTGCTAGACTCTTCACTGAATCCATCCCAAAACGTTTTCAGGATTATGCACAGCCTGTGGGCTTTTAGGGATTAACATCCAGAGAGGCTGAGTACCCGTGGTTCCTACTTCCCTTAGATTGAAGCCACACAAGTCATCTGTAAATGTGGTGCTAGCAGCAGCTCCACTGATCTCTGGAGCATGTGATGGAGCACAGAAGAGCAAAGTCATGTCAATGCAGCCTCTCTGCTCAAAGCTGTGGTCTTTATTTTAATGAGGGTGAACCCTGCTTCTCTCCAGCTCCACAGCCATGGTCCTCCTCACGTGCAAGCTCAAGTTCCTGACTTGCTACCAGGAGGGCAGAAAGGAGTATTTAAAGATAATCTATTTTTGCTGAGCAACAATAGCAATAGTTAATCTCTTATATTAAAACCTTTAATGACTTAGGGGACTTATGAAGCCATCAGAGCCTGTTTAATGAGTGCCTGCTCTGGCCCACACTTTTCAAAGCTTAAATCTTCAGTAGAGTACAGAAGAAATTCACATAGTTTCCAGGCCTCCTGTTCCTGCTCAGCAATGCTCTGATGATGGATTACGGTAACATGTCATCAGGGCAACGGAGCTTCATGATGCATTACAGCAATAAGTCATTTGTAATACATCAGCAGAGCAGCTGCTGCCCCAGATCGGGAGTCTGAGGCAAAAATTAGGCAAGTGATTCAGTGCACACCAAAGATCGTTGCTTCCTTTTTTTTCTTCTCTTCTCTTCCCTTTCTCCAGGTCCTTCTCTCCTTCTTGCTCCTGATCTCACCCTGCCAATAGCAATTTGCTGGTAATTTATTCATTCTGGCTCTCCCATGAAAATTCCTTTCAGGTGGAACCAATTGAGCACAATGCTCTGCACCCTCGGAACGCACCGCGAGGAAGATGAGGATGACTGTAATGAATTAGATGTGTAATCCCTTCAGACTGGTAGCCCAGGTCTGACAGTGACCGGCACCAGATGTCTAAGGGGAGACAGCTCATGGCAGTGAATTGCAGGACAACGTGGGTCCTATTTCGCTAATTGAGAGTTAATAGTTAAGCCTCCCTGGAGTTGCACCCTGGGTTTAGTTCTCATGTTTTTGTTCTGTTAACGATATTAACAATTCTCACTAATCCATGGAAATATCCAAAATAACTTCATAAAATGGGGTAAGCTCTCAGCCGCAGTAATGACTGATCTCAGGAGTCTTAAGGAAAAGGCTCCATCACCTTTCTCACCTTTAGTCAAAAGCTGAACAGGTTCTGGTGCCAGAGCAAAGGTTAGGAAATGAGTTACTGCAAGTGTCCGTGCGGCGGTGGCAGCCTGGTGGCATCCCATGCCCCATGATCTTGCAGTTGCCTTTCCAAGCTTTTCCCGTCTATTGTGCTTGACTCGGCCTTTTACACATGTGGCAAACAGACCTCTGGAAACTCATCAAATATACTGAACACCCCCCCCCTTTTTTTTTCAGCCTTGAAAGCTCATTTCAATCCGTTCCTCTTCTGCTGTTTTCTTTAGAGGGGGGGCCAGGTGAAACGTTTCAGACCTGACTCTCGCTGTTTCCCAAGCTCGAAGGTTCTGGGATTTGGCAGGGCTGGCAGGGCGATGTTTCAGTACATGACAGAGGGAAAGGACAATTGGGACCAGATGTAGCCCCTGGTAGGGTGCCTGGGTATTGGAGCTGGGATTAGGACTTTGCTCTAGAGCGATCTGCTCTTCTCTTCAGTGGGGGCGGGCGCAGGAGATAATATAATGTTCAGTGGGTAACCACTGGATATACTGTCCATATGCACACACTGCAGAGTTTGTTGTGTTTCAAGGGATTGTTTTGATTATTTTATTTTTTAGTGCTCCTTTAGCGTCTAATGCCCTGCACTTATTAAATCACGCAGCGCAGCGGAAAGAAAGAGAGGAAAATCACATCCATGGGTTGTTACAATGCATGAGGCATAACCAAGTGCTTCAAATCCCTGAGGGGATTACTTCGAAATCACCAGGCCACCTGGAGTTTCATTATGGCTCTTACAAACAGGCTTTTAGCAAGAAGGATGAGGTGGGGGGAGAAGGGGTCTTCTATTTAAGCACTGAAAAGAGATAAAGTTCAGAGAGCCTAACAATGGCTTCCAATGGGCTCAGCCGAGTCAGCTGAGACCAGGGACTGGAAAGGATTAATCAGAGCGAAAAATGTCAGCTTACAACAAAATCTTTAGCAAAGTGTCCAAGCCACAGAGCTCAGCGGAGACCAGAGTTAGTCATTCTCTAATCACGTACTACTTTTTTCCCTTGCTTAGTCTGTGAGTCAAGGGTTTGTGTTTGAATCCAAGTCCTCTGTGTCACAAGCCGCTCCTCAGCCCTGAAGTCCCATCGGTAGGAGAGCCCCTCTCTTGCTGCCATGTATTTCCTGGCCCATTGGCTACCCCGTGCATCCTCCTCTGTCATGTCTTGTGCTTTTGGTTAATTGCATAGTACGTATGGTTACAGACGCATATTGCATCTCTGGAGTAGTCTTAACTAGGATGGAGGAGTATGGTGCTTTAGTCTTCATGAATACGTTCAAATGCTCCCCTGCCAACTCTACGTGGTAAATTATAACCAAGGTGCGGTGTTGGGAAGGTGACCCTGCTCACTTGAAGGAAAGCCACTGTTCAGCACAGAGCACTACAGATTTTTTGGATGAATGCAAAGCACAGGTTCCGTCACTGGAGTGGTGGCATTAAATTTGCTTTAACATACTGTCCTGCTGCGATTTATTTTATTCCAGAAACAACTACAACCTGCATGAGGAACGAAAACCTGGTTCTTCTTTATGCCCTAAAAATAGAGAAAGAAAACGCAACAGTCTTTGTTCCCCCCAAAAATTTCATTCCAAGCGTAAGACATGACTTAAGGACAGCATGGTGAGATGCAGGGAGGAAGGAAGCAGAATGCTACCCACAGTCAGGCAGGTAACAGCAGGTACACTGCTCCTCTCCCTGTGGTCTTGGTACGTCATATTTGCATCATGGTTTATACAATTTGTAAAACATCCCTGCAGTAATATGCACAACATCATTAATTTCGAGCCTGTTCTTTATGTCCTGAAATTTGCTGTGACTCTTCTCTGAATTCGATAAAATACTTCTGTTTGAAAGCACCTTTTTGCGTAGATCAAACCCCGTCCTCGTTCGAGGTCAAATATTTCTTTTGATTAACAACAGGATGATCCTAGTGATATCCAAGTGCTTTGTTCTGCCTTTACCTAGAGAAGAATTAATATTCCCTACTTTTTCCTTCCAAGCTCAGTTATGAACGGGACACTAAAGGCTGCTAAACAAACCGCGGAGTGGCCCTGTCACTGGAGGCCCTCACGGCAAGGAGCTGGAGAACTTTCTACCCACAGCTCCCAGGGACCTGTTTTCAAAATAGCGCACGTAATGTGTGTTCACGAGGACCTTTTATAGCCCTGCTGTCCTGTGCAGTAGGGAGCCAAGGTTCCTGTAGCTGGTTAATGAGAAGCTTAGTCACTGTAGAATGCTTTCTGCAGAGTTGTTTTCTGTGATATACTGAGCTATAAAGGGGAGATTTGGAGTCCTTGATTCATGTTTACTCCATTAAATGTGTAGAGGACGCCATTAAATGTGTAGGGGACTCTATTAAATACGTAGGAGTTTGGACAATCAAATATTGTCAGGTTTTGATTTTACACCTCAGCTATCACTGTGGTGGCAGTCTGGTAGAGTTGTGCAACATCTACAAAAACGTAGCTGGCCACCTGCACACGATTGCCATGATTGCACATGAAATTATGGTCATTAAGGAAGATAGCTTCTCCGTAGTTGGCAGGATTTCTGTGCTCTACGCACAGGGGCCCAGGATTTCAAGAATGCCATGGTGAAAGTTGTACTTTTATTCTGTAGGAGGACTTCCCAAAATCAAATTCCCTGAATTCACAACTGGATATCTGTTCTTTCAGTCTGAGATGACAAAAGTTGCTCAAGTGATGTAAATCTATGCAGAATACTTTTTTTTTTTTTAAGAGACTTCCTCTGTACTTCTCCAGATAGATGCATGTGGAGGTGTTTTTTATTACTTAAAGTGTGTAGGGGTCTATTTCTTCAAGTTAGGGGAGTGAGTAGAGGTGAGGCTGTTAAGAGCACTGAGGGTGAACAGAGCTGATAGAAGTACTGGCACCCACCTGCGTAGATGCCAACAGCTGAGGTTTGATTAGATCTGAATGACAACCAGCACTTTTGCCTGGATCTTCTTCCCCTTTGAAACAGCTTTGCCACCTTTGTAAATTTATTTTATTCATGCTCCAAAAATTTTTAACATATATCTTTAGAGGAAAAAGTGAATATATTAAACCTCTTCACCCTTGATCTCCTCCAATACCTCTCCACTCATTACTCTTTCGGATAAACACAAAATGCCAGGACTCTTGGAAGAACTTAAGGTACTTTTGCAAAATTGCAATAAGGAATCAGCAGGTTAAATCTTCTGGCCTACATTAAAAAAAAACAAATAACTGGCTACGAGGATTGTCTTGAACGTCACTTTCGATTAGAGTTAATCCGAGGTGGTGAAAGAATGGATGACACATCTGTAAGATATGCTGGCGCTATTCTCGAGCTTTGCAAGAATAATTCAGGGTTTGCAGCTTAGGAGTTTCTCTGTGGGAATCTTTTATATGTTAGACTTATAAATGTGCCTTATAAATATACACCATACCTCTTATGTACTCTTTTAAATAGCCTGTCGCTTTACAAAATGTTTGCTTGCAGACTTAGGCAAGAAATCCTAAAAGGATAAATAGGATTGCATGCGATATCTTCGGCTGGCGTATGACAGCAAGGTTATGCAGGTGAAAAAACGTACGGAAGCTGAGGATCTAGCACTGGAGAGCGCATTTCTTGTCTCTGGGGATTGTTCCTTCATAACTGTTGAGGATTTTTATTCCCCTGTACTTTTAGTAGCGTTGTTTGAAGTGGGGATTCCTGAACACCGCCCTGGGGATGCTGGAGTCCTGTTGTGCCTCTAATCTGCAACGTTTCACCTCCTTGGAAACGAGCATCAGAAGTGTGAAACAGCACATATGAGTCCGTGCTGACTAATTCCCGTTCCACAGATGCAGGACTGAGGCCAGACAGGAGTTTAGGAATTCAAATTCAGGGAACTCTAAGGTGACTGGAGAATCCTTTTTTCTCCATCTCAACCTTTATCGTGTTACTAAGGATAAAAAGGATGCCATCAAATGCTTTTACTATGGGTACTGGAATTAAAATGCCTCGTCACAAGCTTTCAACTGGATGCCAGTTTGAAACTGTTAGAAAAAAAAAAAACCAAAACCTAACCTAAAAATCTACTTACGCATTTGTTCTGTCACTCTGTTAAAAAAGAACAGCTGAACAAATTATCAACATTTTGTGAGGATTAGGAAAATTGATACAGGCTGACTCACTGCATGCCTATATAACCCGAAGTAATGTTAAAACCCAGGAAATGAGACTGGGACTGGAAAGGCTGAGAGAATTATTGTATTATTGTAGCATCCTATAATGCCAGATTATTGGACTCAGTTTTCCACTGCCTATTTACGCCCTTGTAAATGTTGGAACATTCTTGCTCCAACCTGGTCACCATTTACTCTTGTGATGCAGTGATGTTTCCCTCCGAGAGCTTCGTTAGTCTATGAAAGCACAACTTCCATTAAATAATTAATTCAATTTAAGCTGCGTATGCTAAATATCAGAAATGGATTAAAAACGAAACCATCATTACAGACTGAGTGTTATTAAACTATATTTAATACAAAGCAGTAAGATCTTTTAGCACTCTCAGGAAATGTAGGAGCTGGTAAATGTGATCTTTACATTGAAGAATTTCAAGGAGGGACAAAAAATCCAAAATACGCACAAAAAAAAATTATTTAACACTAAGGAGGGAGCAGGTATTTTCTATATATTTACATCTGAAGGAAAGAAGAGGAGTGCATTCCCAACTCTCAGTGTTAACTTGCAGTGTTCGAAGGGATGGTATTTGTATTTGTATCTTGTTCAAAGTAGGGAATTCTGGCCCAGAATTTTATTTTGTCTTTGTTTCTACTACTCTGCATCCATGCCTGTGCTGGAAGAGACAGAGCAGCTTTCAGCAGTCCTCTTCCTGGTGACAGGGTTATACCCAGTACAGCCCAAGCTGCTGGAAAAGTCTCGCCTCGGTGCCAGTTTGCAATATTAGAGACATTATTATAATTAAAGAGGAATCTGACCCGCAGAGGTCACTTTGGAGGCTGTGAATTCTGCCGACTCTTGCTACATCTGGGATTTTTGACCCAGCTCACTAAAATCTCAGCCTGCCTTCGCGGGAGCCGACTCCGCGTCCCTCCTGCCCTATTCCCTGAGGCCAGGACTTTCATTTTAGCCCTGGTGCTGGGTGAATAATGGATAAAACCCTGCTACTTCGTGCTGGGACAGAGGAAACGCAGTGCAGCCAGTCTGCAATCAGCTGTTTCCCTGGCTTTGATCCTCCAGGAGCCCCCCGGGAACCCCCAGACCAGCGGCTCCAGCGAGCCCTTTGTGGGCATTGTGCATGGGGAAGGCATCACCTGTCAAAGTGAATGGCTGCAACCTTTCCCTGACCATGGGAAGCCTTTTGATGCAGCGGGTGTTGATAATTAGGGCCTAATTGAGTGATTAACAGCCCCAGCAGCTCATGGCTTTGAGGGTCCGTGAGGAGCATGGGCAGCCTTTCCCCGCTTGTCCCAGGTCTGAGCCTCTGAAGATGCGTTTTTCCAGCCCCAGCGGGACCATCGGCCGTGGCTCCAGGTCGGGCTCCTTCGCAGATCAGGCTGTACGCGATTGTCACCAGAAATGTGCAGAGCCAGCAAAATCGTAGAAGGTGATTACATTTTCTCACGAGTGCTGTAATCACTTGCTCTAAACCTCTATTGATAATAACTGTTTCAGGAATAGGCTCCCATTTGCCAAGACACATGGGCTCTGCAGGCAATGAAAATCTCTCTAGATACACTGAACTTAATTAACTGAGTTTGAAGAGCCTATTAAGGCAATATTAAAAGAAGCCTATCTCAGCAGGCCATCACAGCGGGGAGACGCAGCAGAGCTTTCAATTTAAGACTTATTGCGAAGGTATCCTGCTGCCCAGCTCCACCGTCTGCCTGGGAGCTGTTTAATAGACGGCTTGGGAGCGGGGTAAAAGGGTTTACAAAGAGCGCTGGGTAAGTGGTGGCTATATCAAAGGAAATCAACCTGTAATGTATTATATGCTCACTTTGTGGATGGGGGGGTGGAACGGTATGTAAATGGGGAGGTTATCCAGCACTGAATGGAATGAATGACAGCGTGGACGTGTTTAAAAATTTCCAAATAGGACTTAGGGAACCCAAAGATAATCTTTTCCTGAATAATTTTGGCATACTGCAGTGCGGTAGTAGTAAGTAACTTCTTGCTGAAAACAGCAAACTTCTTACATCAAAGAAACGCTTCCTGCATCTCCTCTCCTCTTCTTCCCTCATACATAAGTTAGTGACTGGTTTTGGATCCCTCTTTGCTTCTCAAGGAAAAATGTGCTGTCACCAGTCTGAACATCGTTAGTGGATTATGTTCCTGGCTATAGGAGAATAAAACAAAGGTAAAAAGTTGTCTGCCTGACTGATGAATAAGGAACTCTGTCCTGCAAACAGAGGTTCCCTCAAGCCACTATTTATTGTAAGCTGCTGAATTGCGAAACTACAGTAAAAATAACAAAAAAAAAAAAACAACCCAAAATGTGTTGATTTTGCCTTACTCAGTACAACCTGCAAATGGAATGGTATGAAAAGTTAAATGTAATAACATTGCTAAGAATAATTCCTATTTTTGTAGAGCGTTTTCTCAGTTTAGAGGGCTGCCCAACCAATACGGGCAACATCATGAAACCAGTATTTGCGTCAAATTGAATGGTATGGAGTTGAAGTCAGTGTGAGTTAAAACCGTTAGACCCAGGGGAATGGTGCTGGTCAGCCCAAGGTCCAGCTCTTGGCATCAGTGGACTATATTCAAGTGTTTATTGAGATGGGAAGCTCTGTTTTAGTTCTGATGGTTGTAGAAAGAAGCTTGAGAATATGACCTGAGTTGACTCAATTAATAAGGGGGTGGGTGGGAGAGGAGACTCCATATTGTTATGATATAAAATCCCAGAGGTTTCAGCTGAAAGAAATGGTCTGTTTAAGAGGAGTTGGTGTGGTAATGGAAGATTTCTGTCTCCACCTGGGGTGGAATAGTCCTACCCATCCACTGGTAGGTAGGTGGATGCTTAAGGTTTGATGTTTGCTAGAGCATCTGCCACGAGACTGCTCAGGACTCGTACTGAGCCTAAAAGATGTGGCTCATCTCGTGCTTGCATGACTATGAGGACCCTGTAAGAAAAGTTTAAGAAGTGCTATTCTCATTAGAAACTTGTAAAACTAATTCTTCTAATTCGTTGAAGTCATCTTTGGATGGGGGTAATGGGTGGCAACTTCTGCTTTGGCTCCATCAGCCGCAACATCAGCAGCTGCCTGGCAGAGGCAATAACTGCCCCCATTTGCCCTGAAAGTAAGAGGGAAGAAATTCATCTTCCCAGATTACACTTATTGGGCTGACAAACAATTTTTTATTCTGCATGAGAGGGGAATAAAAAGTCAGTCTTCTCCGTGTGCCAAACTCTACCACCTTTGCTTACAAAGCATTATAACCCCAAATGAACGGGGCTTCCTTGGGGGAAGCTGTGTGTGAGCAACAGGAGCGAAAACTGCCCAGGCTGGATTGATGGAAAGCCAGCGCTTCCAGAGTGCCCTAACTCTTAATATTCCCAATTAGAACAAACCCAAAATTATTATTTGCATGAATAATGTACCACGCATGTGTTTACACTGCAGTTGTTCCTAATGTTTTATTTTTATACAAAATAACAAGGGGCTGTAAAGCCCAGAATGCGTCGCTGGTTTATTGCAGTAGCTGAATTAAAAATAGAAGATCCCACTGAAGAATGTCTGCTCAGTGCAGCTGAAGTATAATTGTGTGTGGCTTCAGTTTGTTTGGCATAGGAAAGCCCGGTGTAACTTGAGAATTCATTACGAGAAAAGTACAGGACTCCTGCCATCTTCTAATGGTCTTCTTACAGCTTTAAATGCAAAATTTACAAGGAAAGTCTTAAAGAAATGACAGGAAAATCTGAGAAGATAATGAAACTGGACAGGGAAATTAATAGAAGCCTTGGGTTCTGTAATCCACAGTGATTAATATCTTTTAGTTCCATGATCCTTGGTTTCCACTGGAATTGATAAACTACCAAATGTGGCTTTTCTGCTTTAAATCAATACAAAAAAAATCTGAGTTGGCCTTGCTGGCCTATCTGTCATCTCCTTTCTAGCTGAATGTTGGACATAATACTTATTAGCTGCAACAGTAAGATAGACTATTTTTTTCAGTTGTATTTGACTTGCTATTTTATTTTAATTCTGTTATACCCAGAAGAAGATGGTGTGACCAGCATTTGAGATGCTAATAACTTTCAGTACGCCACTAGAGCCAGGAGGTTTAATGATGGCCTTGCCAAACTTTTAAGAATATCCACCCCTTAAGTATCAGTTGTCTTTGTGCTGCCAGAGCTGAGGCACCTTAAATTAGTTACTGCTTTAGAAACTCCTGGCTGTCTGCTGGAGTTCAGGCGGTTCGTAAGAGCCACGCAGGCGTGTGGGGAGGGATGCACAGAGACTTCTTGCAGATGTGGAAAATGAGCCACGGAGAAGGGGAGTCCTCTTCGGCTGGGACTGACCTCTTCCAGGCACGAGTGGGAAGTGTGAGATTAGCAGGACCCAGGAGGTTCCCAGGATTAGATTATTTGGGGGAGGATGAAGATGCTCCCGGGCCCTGCCTACAGGCATCATCCCCAGCACAACTGCTCGTGTGAGCATTCCCCAGCCTCCCCCAGTAAAAATGCCCCTGAAAGCAGCGGTGAAAGAAGAGTATGTTTCTGTGAGCAGCTTTTGTGACAGAAAATGGTAACTGTTGGCAGGGGAAGGAGGAGGCAGCTGGGGGGAAGTAATCTGTTCCCCTGGCACATCTGGAGGAGAATGTCTGTCTGCAGCCATCGTCTGCTGGGGCCGACCACAGGACCGCAAGGCAGACCTTCCCCCTCGTTCGTCATCCGCAGCTCGTACTGCGGGCGGGAGGTTCAGAAATGAAACGATTATTTGCATAAAGTAGTTCTGCGTATTGCAGAAATGAAATTATTTTTGCAAAAATGCAAGGCTTGCCCTCTTAGTCCCAAAGGACATATTGGGGGAATGGCTATAAACTGGAAGAGGGCAGGTTTAGATTAAACATTAGGAAGAAGTTTTTCACTTTGAGAGCGGTGAGGCACTGGCACAGGTTGCCCAGAGAGATTGTTGAGGCCCCATCCCTGGAGGTGTTCAAGGCCAGGCTGGACGTGGCCTTGGGCAACCTGGGCTGGTGGGAGGTGTCCCTGTCCGTGGCAGGGGGGTTGGAACTTGATGATCTTTAAGGTCCTTTCCAACCTAAACCATTCTATGATTCTATTCTATGATACCAATCCCGTGGTATCATTAAAATGAAGCGCATACCAAATTTGTCACATTTTACACCAAGGAAATGGTATTCAGAAGCAACCCTGGCACTGCGGGCTGGAGATGCATCAGGAGATGTGGTGGGCAGCCTTTGGGTGGGTCGCCCCGGGGGGGAAGGGGTTAAGGGCTGTAGTGAGCCAAGGTCAAAGTCGCTGCAGGTGTGGAGATAACAACAACTGACTCCTAAGGTGGGGTGTGAAAGAGGAACAGGGCAGGTGGATGAAGGTGGAAAGGCTTAGTGCTGTGCAGGGCTGATGCCAGGACCGTCCCTGTTTAGTGGGGCTGTGGATTTTGTTTCTAACTACATTTTCAGGGCTACTGCTAATTCCGAGCTGGGAAAGTTACACTGAAATGAGAGCAAGCACACAGAGCAGTAAAACTTCTGATGTCTGCAGCTGTGCGTCTCTTGGTAAAAGAAGGGGAGAGGCTTGGAGGAGGCGGGAGCTAGAGGGTGTTTGATGGCAACACCGTGCTGCATCTCGGCAGCGTCTAAATTGTACCTTATCAGCATGGCCTTCTCTAGGAAGAAACATAATGGCTCTGCTGGCTGATGTGGAAGTTGAGGCTGAGCTTACTAGAGCTGTGCAGCCATTGAAAAAGGGGGCACCTGGCAGGGACTTGACAAAGCTGGAAAATGCTGGGAAGAGGACAGCCCTACCCCATAGGGGGGTGTATGCAGCAGTGAGTCTGTCCCGAAATCACACCAGGGTGTCTGCTGCATCCTCCCTGGGCAAAGCCCTTCACTGCTTGCATCCGCACACAACCTCCGAGCTGCCCCTTCTAGTATGTATGGCTTCTCTGTGTCTTATCTTTAGGTTTCTGTGTAGTGACCCGACAACTTAGTCTGGGATTGGCAGGACCCAGGATTAGATTATTTGGGAAGCCCTCCCCTTTTAGAGATGACCGCTTGTTTACATTCTCAGAGCACAGAATCAGTTGAGGTTGGTTGTTGTTCCAGTGAATAACATCATGGTTGTTTTTTTTTTCTTTTGACTTTGAGATCTACAGCACTGAGTTACAAATATTATTGCTTTGCTAATACTAAATGGCAATGCGTAGCCTCTGAGCTTTACTAGGAGTCCATGCCTTTTGCAGATTAAAAAAATAAACAAACAAAAAACCTGTTAGAAAACTGGGCGGGGGGGGGGGAGAAGTCGATTAGGGAAAATGGAAATGATGTCACAGTACTGCTTAACTGTAAAACAAAAAAGTACAGGTATGAAACAATGGAGATGTGTGCTGCATTGCAAGCATAATTCACTGATCTTTCAGACTTCTAGTTTTTTATAGAAATTATTATTGCTGAGTTGTCTTTAAGTGCAGTTTGTAGGACAGAGGTATCTCTGGACTTGAAATGCAAATTTCTTTTGCCTTGAATATTATTTACCATCAATGCAGCCTTACCTCGCTTTAACCTTCACTGCTAGATGTGCACAATTATGTTTTGAAACCTGGTGGGCTCGCAGGGCTGCTTTTAACTGGAATCTCTGAACAGTCGTCGTTGTGAGTTGGGTTTCTGTTTCAATTCTTACTTTTAAATGTGCCGCCTCCTTTTTAAAGAAGAAAAAAAAAAAAACAAACAAAAAACCCCAAAAAACAACCCCAAACAAACCATGCTTTCCTGTGTTTTTGCTCCGTGCTCCATTCCTCCCTTTAGCTGCAGCCTATTTTCCTTCACACTTCTTTGACATCATGGAAACTCAATTGATGCCAATAATTTATTATGGTATATGTGGGAGACGTAGGTGTTTCTGTCATTAGAGCATTAGATCGCTTTCCCAGTGCAGCGCTCAGGAGCAGCGCTGCAGCAAACCCAGCGTGTCTGCCAGCTCCGATGCCGTCCAGGCTCGCTGTGGAGCGGGAGTTACAAAGCCATCCCCAAACTCGCATCTTGCGTAGCTGGCGTGGCTTCACGCCCCTCTTGCTTCTTGAAGGGCCGTCACTCATTAAGATTTGGATCTCTGTTCCATAGTAATTACTCCTCCCAGATCCCTTCACAGGAGGAGAAGTTGCTAGTTTGGAAAACGAACGTGTCATGATGAGCTGCCCTTGTGTAAATATATCTTCTTTTTTTCTTTTTTTTTATGAAATAAGCCCATAATTCAGCCATACGTTGTGTTTATTTTTGAACATGGGTTTTTGTCAGGGAATGGGCAGCCCGACCTTATGCTCAACAGGAAAATGTTTATCCAAAGAGTTAATGCAGATGAGTAATGCAGGACGCTCCTGCCAGTTCTCGGGTGGTGGGATTCCCGTAAACAGCCTAGACACTTTGAACTTATGGGGTTTACTTTATGTCATGCTCCAACCACTAAAACAACACACCACCATGGAGTTCTTCCCTGTTAAACCAAAACACAGATTAAGACATGGAAACTTAGGCTGAGAGTATCATTTTGGGGGACCTTCTGTTCATCATCACGTCCTCTTTAATTCACTCTGTCTTGAGATCGGCGGTGAAGTGTCACTCGTGTAGCATAGTGCTTTATTACAGCACCAGGAAAGCTGTCCTGGGTCTGTGTAATACCTACAGACATGGAGAGGTAGGAGGCATAATTGAAGACCTGTGAAAGGTGAGGGAGAATTAATCTCGGGGATCCTGAGGATAACGTTTGTGTGCGTTAATTTCCAATGAAAGGAACCAGGAGGAAATTTAATCTTGGGTTGGTTATTCCTTACCTCCCTGCTTCCAGTTTCCCCCCTCCCTCTGAAATGCCTGCTCCGAGGGGCCAGGTACTGGGCTGGTGGCATCACTGCTCTGACCCCACACAGCAATTTCAATGTCTGTACAGATCAGCATTCGCACTCTTTTGTCTGTTCGTGTCCGTTACCGGTACTGCCAGAAAGTCACTTTTAAAACTTGATTTGATGAAACCATGTTCATTTGTTGTGGGATATAATTACAAGTGTAATAAGTACCTTCTCTTGTATCTAATTTTCAAGTTGGTCCTGAAAGCTCAATTCTGCCCAGTTGTTGGTGCTAATCATGGACTTGATATGGGAACTATATCAGTAAGACTCTTGCAGATTTTCTGTGGATGTTACACAGCTCAAATACTCTTGGGTAATTGCTCAATATTAATACCATGCGGAGTTATTAGACTGAAGTATCCAAGAAATCATAAGAATAATATGCATCACATGTTAAGCACATTACATAATCATTCTATTACACTGGCATGAGTCACTGTTCAAGTGCCCTGTATATCTTTCAGGGTGGATTAAGGATACAAGCCACTGGGTATCATGAAGGCTGCTACAATGCTCCATAATGTCTCTAAAATGTGCAACGTCTTTCGAAAACAACCATGAAAAATAGCCATTTCTCATATGCAGCAAATAACTTGGTCACTGGGGAGGTCAACAGCTAAAGGCTCACATCCAGGTTGTGGATTAATGACCTGCAAAATACCAGTTTAAAAATAGGCTCTTCTTCCACTTAGAGACATGCAATAATGAAGCATCTCCTACCGTTCCTCAGCCAAGTTTCAGACAGAAAAATGGGGTTTGCGCTGGATGCACAGAGCTGAGTTAAGCAGTGATATAATGAACACTATGTAAATCAAGGGCTAGTGGCACTACACCCTGTTTCTTATGTTGTCAGGATGTGGCACGCAGGACTAGAAGCATCCAGGAGTCATTCTCTATGTCAGAAACAATTGTGAGTGAAAAGGTTGAGATTGCTCATGATGTGTTTACGTTGGTCCAACATCCGATGACAAGTCATAAATGTCCCTGCAGTGGACAAATTTCCATTGCAGAAGGGGAATATTTATTATGAGATTAAAAGGTATAGAATGGTGAAAGGGAAGGCAGAAACCCAACCTGTCCTCTGCTGGGAGGATCGATGAGGTGACTTAGTCCTTCATGCTTTGTGTTGCAATGTCCTTGTATGTACGCCCACGACTAATGGATTGGACTGGGCTGGGCTACTTAGTATAATTTTTCAGAGAACTTGGTGTCTTCGAGTTTGCCAGGGTGGTTTTGCAATATGTTAGGAGGCCCCAAATTAAAAAATAATAAAAAAAAATCCTGTTCTAACTCTGCTTCTTTTGCACGTCTTTTTCATGAGGTTAGAAGCCACAATTAAATAAATATTTCATGCCTCAAATAGGTAAAAGTGGAGGCAAACTGTGAGCAAAGCTCTAAAGAGATCTCCTTTAATATAAAGTGATTAAAGGGTGAAGGATATTCTGCCTTACGTGGCCCTGCAGATATGTCTCTCTAACCTAACTGGGCTGATAACTCTGGGAATGTTAATACAATAAAACACGCCTCAAGACCGTTCGGTAGCTGTGAGCTCTTATCGGATATTTTGAGCTCCTGATTGTCTGTAGAAACAAGAGTTCCTTTATGTTGGCTATCAGAATCACAGCATTTTCTTGAAATGGAGCAATTGAGTCTGTCCTCCTACAAGGTGGTTGTCTCCATTTTGCCTTTCGTTCCTGTTTCCTTCAAACCAAGCAGGGGGGAAAAAAAAAAAAAAAAATATGGTGGGGAGCTGTGTAGCAGACCAAGCTCTGCTGCTTTCTTATCCTGCGTAGTACGGGACAGATGCTCTGTTTTTCAGTCTGCAAAGAACAAAGCTTCCTCCTGGCTTCTTTATTTTAAACAGGGGAGGCCACCCACAGCTCCAAGGATGCCTACCGAGAGGAAAAATAAATGGCCAAGCTCCTCGCCAGACACGTATGTGCAGAGCATATCTGCGAGGAGGAACTGTTTGGAAAGAAACATTCCCGTCCCACCCAGGTGGTGCCATCGGATGGGTCTGGGGCCATCAGAACCCACGGGCAGTGGGGAATGGCATGGGATGGCAGGTAACCATAAATCAGCCCTGCCCAAGCAGGAGCAAGGCAGCATTCAGCAAGCCGGACCTGTACAGATGTTGAAGACGGCAATTTGGGAAGCTTTCGAGATGGGGATGCCAGCTCTCTTGCTTCACAGAAAGGCAAAGGCAGTGTTTGACTGGCTTGTGGCCAGAATATCCAGTAAAGATCCCACCACCATCCTGAACCAGCAGGAGGTTTTTCTTCTAAACAAGCAGCAGAAAAGGGTGGTTGGACCTTTTGCAGGGATCAGAGAGGTTGGTTTGCAATGATTACCTTCTTCAGGGTGCTTTTGGGTGGTTACGGGGTTGGCGCAGGCTCGGCGACACTGCCAGCATGGGAGGTGTCTCCTCTCCCAGGCCCGTGGAAACCACTCGTCCGTGAAACAGAAGAAGGAATGAAAATGAAGTGAGGAGCCAAATGTTTATTATTTCCACCCAGTTAGCTCTTTTTCAGTCCCCTTCTCAGCTAGAGCAGAGGCAATCCATGAGCTCCGCATGTCCGTAATGCAGTTTGTCATTTTGAGGCTAATTGCCACTACAAGTGGTTTGGGTTGGTTTGGGTTTTTTTTAATATATTTTACATAATCATTTTAAAACGTGTAGAATACATGAGGTGGATGTTGGATTTGGAGGTTTCCCATGCCTGTTTGTGGAAAGTGCCTTCCTAATACAGCAAGGAACAAGAATCGGAGCAGGCTCCCTCTGAGGATGGCGTTGGCTTCGCAACTCAGCTGAAATTTGAGACTCATGTTCAAAATTGTGAAACGCTCGCATTTTATTTTTTTTCTTCCCTAAGACTGTGTTTTCATGCCTTGCTCCTCTATACAGACTAAAAAATTGCTTTTCCTTTTTTAATGGAAAGTTGAGACCCACCTACAAAATGTCATTAGACTTGGGCTGAAGTCAATGGAGCTGGCAGCACAGACATCCCACTGCTGCCTCTACCGGTGCATTTTTTTGTGTTTGGTAAATGTTCAACCACGGGTAGAGTTTATACCTGAGATTTGAGAGCAAAATCACAATGCTTATATACTAGCCTAACGGCAAGCAGGAATTACTCAAACACCTCAGTGTATTTACTCATTAGAGGTGTGTATCACTCTCTGTGCGATATTTGTAGTGATTTTAATCCATCTGTTGTTTAAGGCTTCCTCTGAACAAAGGCCGTATCCCGCGCCAGGTTAAACCGGTATAGATCTGCAGAGGGCAGTGGAGCAATGTCAAAGCAGGTCACCTTCAGATAGACCTGGAAACAGTGAAGATGTGCAAATTCTACACTGAACCAGGGTACATTTTGCATTGAAACAGGTTAACAGCAATGGGCAAAGGAAGAAAATGAGTCCACCTTCTGCTTAATTAATATGGCAAACAAAGTGCATGAAACTAAGCCTTGGAGAAGGGATTGAACAGGTTCCCGGAGGAGCGAGCGGGTGTATGGGCTGAGACACTTGGCTCATCCCATTCAGCTCTGCCACCAACACCCCCTGTCTCAGACTGTTTGTTTTTCCTTTCATTCCTCCCTCTTTATATCCCAGGAGAAGCGAGCGCTGTATTTCAGCGTTTCATCCCTGTCGTGAGTTACCGCATAGTTAACTGGCAGCCTGATTGCAGCTTAATGCCAGACATCAATACATTATTCTGTTTTCAAGAAGCTTCATTTATCTTACATTTACTGGTAATAATTAATATGAATGCAGCTAATGGGGGGGAGGGGGGAAGAGAAAAAAAAATATTCTTGATTAAGGATCATGTCTTGATAGGTTTAATAAGTTACAATTAAAGCCACATGAAAGTGTGGGAGAGTGAAGCTAAATGAAACGCGGCACTCGGAGGTCTGTGAATGAGGTCTGTATTATTCATACTCACATGAGGCTGTACGCCAGTGTTCAACTTCGCATTTCAGGTTCAAACTAATGAAAACCTTAATGCAAACCTGGAGCTGAAGTGGCTTAGTTTCATCAAAACCATATTTTGTGTGCATGTTTTCCACCGTAAGTTAGACAAAATTCACATGAAGCCTTGTCCAGCCCGGTTTGAATGTGAACCCCAGCGAGTCTTTTCTAAGTCAAGCTAAGGATGTTGTGTGTTGGGGGGGAAAAAACCAACCCATAGATACAATACAAATCGGGGCGGGGGGGGAGTTAATGTGCATGGAAGTCGTTACATGCATTTCTGTATAATTCTTTCACCGAGCATGTAGTGGAGAAGAAAAAAAAGATCGATTTGGTTTTGGGGTATGTTTCTGCAAGTTCCTGTTTACAGAATGTTGTCTAAATTCCCTCTCCCTTCAGTGTGGAAAGTATTCATATAGGAAATAATTTTATTTGTTTTCATTTTATTTATTTGTTTATGTTCCACTGACCGCATGTGTTTAAACTCTTTGAGATGCTTGAAAAAACAGGATGTTTCTTTCTCCAGAGTTACTCCTACTAATACATTTTCTTTCTTAGATGATGTCAGAATCATCTGTTTATGGCGTAATGGAGACTGCTATAGCCAACTGGTAAACATTAAAATGTAGATTTCAATCACGTCCAAATTTTTCTCAGCTGACCCTGCTTCAAAGGAATTGGATGGGAGTCTCCTCAGAAATACATTTTTCTTGGTTTTTTGTCTTGGAGGTGGTAGTGATAGCTCTGTTTGAGGTTGACCCAATGAGAGACGCCCTCATGGAGTTATGTTTAAACCTTTTCTTCTTTTTTTTATTTTATTTTTTTTTGTTTTAACGGAAAGTGGATACGAGAGAGGGTTTGCAGAACCAGGCTATTGAATTTCTGGAGGTAAAAGGATTAAGGAGAAAAGTTCATTTAAAAAAAAAAAAAGTTGCAGAATATATAAGTTACAAAGAAAAAGAGAAAAAAAAAAAAAAACAACCAGAAAGAGGTTGATAAACTTAGCAAATATCAGCATATGGAAATACTGTTTTATTTTTGGAACCTACATACAGCTTCATTTCATTTGAGAGCTATTCACAGATCCTGTTCCTGAAACCACTCTGCCTTTGAAAAATGGGCAGCCGCGGAGGCCCTGGCGTGACCTCTCCGTCAGGGCGCGCTGGCCGCATCGCGCTCCGCTGGGGACCGCGCCAGGGGACGCCCCGGTCCTGCCCGCCCACCACCCGCGCCTGCCACGGCGCGGCAGCGAAGGCGGACCACCGGCCTGGCATAAAACCCAGATAAAAATATGTCAATTTACACTCGAATGTAGTTATTACAACTTTTCAAGTCATGTAATTGTAGAAGTGCCTGGGGTCCAAAAATATGACAATGCTTTAAGCGCAAAATCAAGCTGCGGAGGTTCATTTTATTTCCATTAAATTCCACCGTGAATATTGCAGAAGCTTTGGTTTTATTATTGCTAATTCCAAGCATAATAAATATGCTTCAGGATCTAGGCTGATTTATTATCATTTTAAACAGTGTGATATTTGCAGCTTTTCATAAATTTACAAAATAACGTCTATTTCCAATTTCAGCCTTTCTTCTCATTCAACTTGAGACACCGTCAGTATTAAAATCAGGTATTTAAAACATAATAATTGCTTTCTCCACATCATTAGATATATCTTAACTTACTCAAACTTAGGGAATATGGGAAAGGTTTGTTTTTTCTTGTCACCTTGTCAATCTGAAGATTTTTTTTCAAAGGCAGTTAAAAATCATTAAACGAACCACTAAATCTTATTTGGGTTTCAAAACCCTTTCCTTTTTGTTTGTACTTCTTTTGTAAGTTCAGATAATGAAACTAGGTGGTCTCTTCATAATCACTTGCACTGTTTGTTTCTAGTTTGTAGAAATCTAATATGTTCCTGTTAATAATAATGGATAAGTTACCAAACTAGAAATGGTATCAATGTCTGATTAAACCAAATGCAAACTTTTTTAATCTTTGTTATCAATCATACCAAAAGTAAATGGTCATTTTAGGTTTTTATACCAACTCCCTTGACTGATGTGAGGCCATTTTCTACACAAATAAAATCCCAGTCCTAAATGCTGCATGAAAGACTCCTCCTTTTTTGTTCTGCGTGTAGAAAAACATACATGGATCTTTACCGAAGGTGTGTTCCTCCAAAGGCCAACTAAAGAAGAGAAATTCCCGCAAGTCCGTTTAGAAAATGTGTTGCCTTTTCTTTTAATCAGGCTAGCCATAATGAAGTGAAATCTGAACTTAATGGTTTGGCCCAGAAAATCCCCGACATGGCTCACAAAATTCAAGCTAACACCCAGACAAGTTTTGCTAGCAGGTTACCGAAAGACTGTTTGCTATTTTACACTAATCGGTTCAGTCTGAAAACAAACAAAGGGTTGAGCAGTCACCAAACCTCTGACCTTCTGGTCCGGAGAAATGCACCAATAAAGTGATGCTCAACCCCTTTGCTCAACTCTTGAGGCTGATGTTGCTGCGCTTGGAGAAGGGAATCAGCTATCAGCTCCCCCTTGGAGAAGGGAATCAGGGGCTCTCACGAGCATCTGTGCCACCGATTGCTGCTGTTGATGTTAATATGAGTATATTAGTCACGTAGCTCGTATATGGCCCGATCCTGACACCGTTCGTCTGCTCTGAAACGCAGTTGGGACAGCAAACCCACCCCAGTCTCGGCATTTCGGGAGGAGCCTGACAGCCTGAAGAATTAATGGAGCAAAACAAGATAATACAGTAACCTGCAGCTTTTAGTCCCGAAGTGACACAAGGGGCCAGACGGAGTTTCAATAAAGGATAAAACATTAAATCTTCAGGGGCTGTTAACTACGTCATTTGCTGAGAGACTCCTCTGATTGCAATTTACATTGGTTTCTATTCCTGCATATTTGTCTTGATTTCTTTTTTTTTTGGTGTGTGATTGGCCTGTGGCTGCATCGGGCTGGGATGGGATCACGGAGAGCAACGCGGCTGGATTTCTCCAGAATTATGGGACTGTCTCCTGTGTGCTCCAGACTTTCACCATACCCTGAATTTTATCAGTCACAGAGGGCTGGGATGAGCTGGGGCAGGGATTAAATCTTCCTCTCAGTAAAAACTGAATATAAATCCCTCAGAGGGCAGCGACAGGAGAGCAATGTGGGCATTTCCCTTCAGCGTAAAAAGCACTTAGCATTAGATTACAGTCCTGCCCTAAATAATATCTGCCCCTGATTTATTCCTTTTAGTGGTTATGGGCTATGGGAAAACAATCCTCCTGCAAATTCCCATGTCCATCTCCCTTCAGCGTACTTTGGAAATGCAGATCTGGATTGTCTTCTCTCTTCCAGTTCAACAATTCATGGAGTTTTTTACTTAAATCTGTGTATTGATTTCAAACCTTTTCTTTACCACAGTTTATTTGTCCAGGATGGTCGGATAGATGATTTACTTTGTGCTAGGCCAATGTGAATTTTTGAATGTTGCTGTGTTAATACATTAAAATGAAATTATTCTCCTATTTCTGAGAGTACAGACATAGGTTTCTCTTCCTCATTGTCACCCTGGAGGGCATCATGCCTTTTATGTTTTATTTTCTTTGGAGAGCTACAGCAGTTCATAAGATGACTCTTTATGGTGTTGGCTGCTTAGCTATTTTTTTTTAAATGAGAATCTTTCGAGATTTTACTATTAGCAGTTAAAGCTTCCCAGAGAGCCATTTGCCTCTTGAAAATTTAGCAACGTACCACACTGGGATAAGTGGCAGTGCCTCAGTCCAAGGAGGTATCAGACCTGTGAAGAAACACGAGGAGTCTCACACAACTACTGTTAAACATTGAGAAATGTATATAGGGATGTAAGTTTTTAACACCAGATATAAGGATAAGATAAGTCTTCAGGACATAAACATGACTGATTACGTACGCGTGAGGCTGGTTTGTCACCTATGCACTTGTTTGCAGAAAACATTCCTGTGCGTACGTACAACATTGACCCAGTGGTTTGAAATCCTTTGCAATACATCTTGTTGAACCTCCTTTCTGTCGAGAATGATGTTATAATCCCTTTAGATAGTCATTTTGCTCCTTACTTGCAAACTTTTGTTCTACCCCTTTAATTTCATTTATTTTAATGTTTGAATTAAATTGTCTCCTACTGGATTGAACACTGGTGCTGCGCTTCGCATCCGAAGGACTACCTGAAGTGTGCAGACGCTTCAGGAGTTTGTCCTACATCTCTGTGGTTAAGGAGTCCTTGGTCAGAATGTCTACTTGAATCAGGGTGAGTGCCTTCAGGAAAGCAAGGAGGGTTGATCAAACTTAAGGGTAATGCCCCAACTTGGCACCAAAATCTGACCAAACTAACACTTAGAAAGTAAAACAGGAGAAGGTGAAATAAATACATTTTCAGAAATCTGTCCTCTAACCTGGCATCGCAACACTGGTTATTATTAGCATCTCTGAAGGGCAGAGTAAAGGCTGAGTGTTTTAGACGCGTATTTCTGTCTCTTAATGTATTTTGAATCTTCTCTGACTTGCTTTGATTCTGAGTTTCCTCTCTGCGTGCAATGTTTTTATGGTTCCGTTGCTAGTATGGATTCTCCAGTTTATTGTAGTTTTCTGCGAGGAGCCCCGTGGAGATGCTCAGGTCTGGTGACCACCCACCAGCCCCAACATCACCTGGGCTTCGCCTGCCCAGCACCCCGCGTGCCCGGGGATGCACAGATGCCCGTGTGCTCATGCACACACATGCAGAGGTGGGAGGCGAGGTAGGGTTTGGCTTTCAGAGGGTCTGAGCCGTCGTTTGCATTTGGGAAACACAATTTCTGACGGACTCCACCCCTTCTCCCTCCAAACCAGATGAAATATTTATTGGGTTGGAGTGTAAAGGCTCAGTGTTTCGTCTGCAGAGGAACAGGGGAGTCCTGGTTCTGACCAGAAATTTCTAAGACTTCTTTGTGGCTACTAAACGTTGGAGGAAAAACCACAAATTACCATTGCAGTGGGGCTGGGCCCTGTGTCCTGGCTCCAGTGCTTCCCCATTCCCTTCCCCCTCCCCTCCCGTTTTAAAGTGCACTGCATCTGTGTCAATAAGTACCCCATGCACACGGCAAGGTAATATTTAATGTGCACGCAGTGTGTGCAAAATTAACCACTGACAGGGTGGGGGAGTGAGGGAAGAGCAGAGTTGTAATTACACACAAAATTAAGCTATTACTGTGATTAAGATATTTCTTTAATACGTAGCTGAGGAACCTCCTTTCCCCCTAAATCAGTCACAATTCATCCCCTGTATGTCATTTTCTGGCTACTCCTAAATTTTTTATTTTTTTTTCCCTCGCCACACCTAATCCCTGTATTACCTGGGGTAGTCCCACCTCGCTCTGCCCATGGGTGAGGTGCTTCTGCCCCAGGGTGGCTGTGGCCCCGCTGGAGAGCCACCTCCCAGCATTGCCCTGGGGGACACCAGTTTGTCCCCCATCACTTTGACCAGGTTTCTGGGGGGGCTTGGAAGCACTGAGCTCTTCCCAGTCCTTCCGTCCCCGTGTGTCTCAGTGTCAGTCTGTCTCATGTTATCTTCTTAACCTCCCCATGGGATTAGTTTAAAGATAGCTTTATGAATTTAATTAGTCCATAGGTGGAGTTGAGCACCCATAAGAGAATAGCATGATAGAAAAGGGATGAAAACAGAGAAATTTTGACATATTCAATGCCAATCTGTGTTGGCAATGGGAAAGTGAGGAAAACAGATGCGATTCATTATTTTGGTGAGATGGGAAAGAAGAGTCCACCCACCCAACGTCTCCAAGCAGGAGGGTAGCAAGGATGGTGGAACAAGAGTTCAAAGATGCCCATTCGAAATAAAGTTTTGCTGCGGAGCCTTCCCCTCCTCATCAGCACGTACTTTAGTTGCAATACTGTAAATAGTGTGGATTTGGGGGATGATTGTTAGAACCACTCAAAACTTTAAAATGTGAACTATTATACTCCCCCACGCAACATCGCTTGCAATTCATCCTGCTACAGATGGCCCTATTTTACGCTTCTTTCCAACATATTTTGTAAAGTAAAAATGCTATATATGTGATTAATTGACAAAGATTTGGTAATATTTCCAGTAAAAATTTCAACAAATATTGCTTAAAAAAAGTCAATTGTTTGTAGAAAAAAAGAGTATTTCAACAATATATCATCACCTTCAGAAAAATTATTTTCAGGAAAATGTCTTTTTTTTTTTTTAAATGAAAATATTTTTCTTAGAAATAACATTGGTCAGCTGTATTAATGATATTGGGAGAGTTCGAAGTGACAATGAGCAAACCATGAAAAATAGACAGAAAACAAACACAAAATCACTCCAGTCCTGGACTGCTTTTTAGTTATATTGGAGACTTTCCAGGGCTTCCATTTTTCCACCAGTGTTTAATGGGCTCTCTGTTTGCATTTATGTTTTCCTGATCTTTCAATCTGCAGAAATGGCTGCAGAAATGACCCTGTTAGCATCACTGCCTTCGTCCCCTCTTTTGAGCATGTGTGTGCCTCTTTTTTTTTTTTTTTCCCCCTGAGGTGGTAGGAAGGAAACACCCTGATATGAATGCGTAAAGGGTAAAAAAAGGGTAAAAAAAGTTTGGAAATCGGGGGTTTCAGAAACTGTGTGAGACTCCATCAGTGGATTTAGCTTGTACACGCACTCCCTGGAAAAAGTCGCTGCCCCAGAGGGTTTATGCCAATTAAAATTTTAAAATGACATCAGTGAAATTAACCCAAATTTTGCTTGACCTGGAATTTAGGTCAGTTTAGATCATCGTCTTACCAGGGCCGTCTAAGATTCAAAACCACGCGGAGAGAAACAGAAATGTGCTTCAGAGCAGAGGTAGTTCCTGCAAAGCCAGTGAGCGCAGAGGCAGCTACGGGACTGTACGTGAGACCATCACCAGTACTCTTCTTGCTGCCCATGCCCGTGCTGACACGAGAAACTGTCCAAAGCTCGGCTAGTCTGCACAGGAGAGCACCAGCAGCTGAATGGGAGCTCAGCAAATGGCTGTGGTGCACAACGCGGCGCTGTCTTGTTCCAGGAGAGCTGGATCCCAGACTGGCACTGTTGGTCTGAGCGTGTCTGGGGGGAAGGCAAAGCCCCATCAGGTCTGTTAGCACAAACGTGACTCCTTGGCACCAAACCCCAATGCCTGGCTGGGACCTTCGGTGGCTCCCAAGCTTGCTGAAGTTTGCTGTCTTTGACCTATAGCGCTGCAGCATCTGAAAAGGTAAAGGGTGGTATGGTCACTGTGTGCCAACCTGATTGGAATTCAGTGACAAAGCTCCCCCAGCTTCACACTCTTGGGACTCTTGTACCACTTTGGACAGGCTCTAAGTGCCAAAAGGGCTGTTTCAGACCGCCAGGTATGGATGCAGGTGTGTGCCTATCTCTAGACATGCGTCATGGGAAGTGCAATCAGCTCCCCTTGCTCAGTTGCACTCTTTAGTTTCCTGAGATGATGATATTTCCATAGCTTGCTCATTGGATGGTTCCAGCATCGAAAACACTACAAAGATAAAAGAAACCATCAGTTGCCCACTCCTTCCAGTGCTTTCCACCTCGTAGTACAACCTCTGTGGTATTCTTGCTGCTATTTTTCTTGTAGTGATTTGTGCTGCGTTCATCCTTGTGCATAATTCTTGGCAATCATTGGAACAGAAAAAAAGCTCATTAAAGTAATGGAAATGCCTGGTCAGCGTGTGCATGGTAGGTGTCATCTACACGGGCTATTTTAGGGACTGCGTTTGCAGTCTGGCCATATCTGCTTATTCCTTCCTTGAGCCCCCAGGATGGACACAGGTCCAAATTTATATTCACAGTGTATTTAACCAGTAGCATAATGCTTCTTTCATCGGCGAGTACTGCAGGCTTGCACACAATTAAATAGTTTCCACGTCTCCGATTAAGACAAATGGCCCGTGCAAGCAAGCTTGGTACTTTGTCCTGCAAAGCTTGTTCTGATCAAATGGTGGCAGTAGGTTGCTTTGTTAGAAGAATCCCTCCATGGATTTACATGCCCCACCCTCATGTAAATAGAGTTGGGATTTAGAAGGTGTGAGCTGGCATGGCAATGAAGTCTGCAAAATGTAAGCTGCAGTAGCCCTTTTTCCGAAGTCTTGACAGTAAGCAGAGTTAAATAGGAGACTGGGATCTCATTCAGTATCTGTGAGTGGGAGAAGTGTTGGGGAAAATAGAGTCATGCGTTGCTCTAATCCATTCCTCCCTTAAAGCTCGCTGTGGTTTCAGTTGTTTTTGTTTGTTTTAGTGTGGGTGTGTTTTTGTGCTGTTGGATGTGCTCCACAGGAATAGCTGTGAATTATCACGGTATCAGCGTCAGGGTGTGGGTGGCAGAGACTGAAAGCTATCTCGGCGTGCGTTTCCTAAAGCTGGAGTGATGTGAGGTAACCTTTTCAGAGCATCTGTCCAGAGAGATGAGGGCTTCCAGGGACTTAAGTCACTAATGGTCCAGAATACGCAGCGCCGCACTTGGAAACGGGACAGGCTAATTTAGCTGTATGTTCTTGTTCTTCAGGACTCAGTCCAAACTCAGTCTCGCCGAATCTCCAAAGAAATCTCTCTCGGTGTTAGGCTGTGCCGTACCTGGCTGCTGTAAGGCGCCTGCAGCTCTGCTGCACCAGCAGGTACCAGTGGTTGCTGGGGTCCCTGGAGCAGGGTGGGCAATTTTGTAGTTCCTTCTGGCTGCTGAAAGCGCTCGGCTCTGCAGCCCTCCTGGTAAGTTCTGTGAACACGTAGCTTGGCAAAGCAGCGAGGAGAGAAGGTCCGACCGCCTGTTTGCGTAACAGACTGAACGATGGAGGGTTTTGTCTCTCTAGGTCTGTCTTCCTTCATGAAGCAGAAACCTCAGGTGCCCCTTCCCCCCAGGAAATGCCGAGCACAAGGCATCTGCCATTGTCGTGTTACAGACAGCTATAACACCATGAATAATACAAATTAAATTTGTTCAGTAACTTTAGATAGCGATAAGGACAGTGCCCCACCCTTGTGCTTTAATAGAGGGACAAATCTGCCCCGGCTATGCCACTCCTTTGCAGGCACCGGAGATCTGTATGTGCAGCTGCCTGGTATTAAGAGATTAATTATTAATTTCTATAGACCCTCACATTAAGTGATTTTTCTTACTGTGTTTGACAGCTACCCCTGTCAAATTCACTTTCTCAAGTGCCATCTTTTTTTTGGTGATACTTTAAGGTGATGTATTGACACCTTTCCAAGAAAATAAAAGCCCGTGGGAATTGTTCTCAGACTTCGTGTCTTTCCGGAGCTGGGTTCAGAGCACTGAGTGCCCCAGGGCAAAGAGGACACGGAGCGTGAGCGCTGCCAAGTTGGCACTGCATTCAAAAGGGGACTTCTTCCCATCTGAGTGGGGTTTGGATCAAACTCTTGCAGAAGGAAGACTACGGCACGGTAATGTAGTCAGTCTGGGATGGTTTCCTACCTGCACCGCGGGGTGTTACACAACAGTGGGCAAATGGGTGAGATGGGATTTGTCTAACCTAACCATAGTCATCCAAGTTATGTAGACTCCCCTGATAATCAACAGGAGGATGAATCATCCCTCTGTTAGACAACTGTCCAAGATGAGTGGGCTGAATTGTTTTCTGGATATGTCTGTCTCCTCCATTAATTACAGAGAGTTTAGGTAACTAGTTTGAACTAGATGCCTAATTTTTAGATGGCCAAAGTGAAGGAAAACAAATCCACCCCAAATCTCTCACGCCTCAGCCATCCACCTGTGAAATGCAGACGGTTTGTGTGCTTGAGTTTTGATGGTAAACTCTTCGTGGTATGGTCTCTCTGGAGCTAATGCTGGGTGTACTGTTCGCTAAAAGAGGAGATTTGAGTTAGTTCCTCTACTCACCACAATGGTAGATACAAGTAAAAAGCTTGGGAGCTGCAGGTGATAGATCTGTTGAACTTCAAGTTGTGTATGTGTGGAGGTTTATTGTTTTCATGGGGAATAAGGGGGGAAGCAATTTCTTGTGCGGAAATAGCATTACAGCTGAGATCATTATATTTCACATACTATGTTGTCCTTGAAAGCTTGTTCCTCAGCCTGTGGAAGCTCTGGAGGGCAAGGGTTGCAGTTGCTATGATATATTGAGTTAAAGGATCAGCAAAATTTACCTAAAGTGGTTATAGTTTTAAAACTTGCTGATCAAAAAGCATGATTGGAGAAGCAGGTTTAGTTCAAAAACTTGTTTTCAAGTACTAAGGCAACATGGAAAACCACATTCACTTAAGACTTTGCCCATTTTTTTTCTTTCAAATGTGAGCAATAATTATCAAGAGTTCCAAGAAGAAGCCTTATTTACTTGCTTTGGTTTTCACATGCCATCTTAGATTTGTTACACAAACCAGTAGTTTATTTTTATTGTGAGTAATCTCTAAAAAAGTTTACAAATATGCACAATGTTATTCAGACATCAGTAGAAGGTGTGGGGAAGTTGCCAAACAAGTCTGGCTGCCAAACACAAAGACAACCAACCCAGAAACACTCTCGCCCCGCTGCTCTTTTGTGGGAGGGAGGAGCAAAGCTTTGGTTCCGGACAGTCGAAGTCTTCCTTTGGAAACAGATGCTGTCTAGGTGTTATCACCCAGATCTGAACCCTGTACTATTCCCGATAGGAATTTCCATTCCCAGTTTCCATTTCCTCTCCTGCGGATACTCACAGGAGTCCTGATAATCTCCACAACAGCAATACCATGCTTTTTTCTTCAGAAAAAAACCAAATGCCGTCACTGGTGGGTTAAGCCACCTAGACGTTCTGGTCCTCAAAGAAAACCTGCAATGACCTCGCACTCCATCTAACCTCACCTCCGTTCAGCGGGCAGAGGCTCCCCTCAGCTCCGTGTAAGATACAATCGCGTTTTGTTTGTTCATTTGCCAGGTTCTTGCTGGTTTAAAGACATGACTCCATTAGGCCACTCTGGGTCTAGTGCGGCGTCTCCCAGCTTGGGCGGCTGCCTGGGCTGAGGTGATTGATTGGAGCTTTGATCATGAGAGTCAAGACAAGTCTGCAAAGGGTAGCCGTGCTCTGTAGTCTCTCCATGTCGAGCCTGACTATATGATTTGTATGAGTATATATTGCCATATACTTCTAGATTAATGTGCTGCACTCCCGTATGAAACAACCCCACTTCCTGCTCGAGCAGAAGACTTGCAGGAATCTTTACACACTTACGTGGCATGTATAATGAGAAAGACTGAAACAAGAGGTTACCCAAATACTTTGAGAGAAGGAGAGCAGGTAGAATCATGTATTTTTTTCTTTCAACTCATAAGACAAGATGGAAAACACGGTCAATACATCAAATTGGCAATTCTCAGGAGCTCCTCATTCTTCAGCTAGCTTCACCTATGGTTGGAAGCAAAACCCCACTATTTCTAAAATATATCTGTTCCTTAAAAAAGGCCCAGTTATTCCTACCTCTTTTGACCCAGAACAACGAGTGTGATCAACAAAAACTGAAGGCATCACAGCCACAAGAATGTCCTTATTGTTTTGTACACATCACTGTGTTTCCATAAATACCAGCCCAGCTGCTGTTGAAATAATCTTCAAGTTTCTTACCCTATTCTGTTCTGCTTATGTGTCCATATTAAATGGGTTGTTTTCATAAGGCCAAAATACCTCTTTCCAATGAACTGAATTTAGCATTCAGCAAATGCTGCACAACCATCCCTCAGACCATTACGTTTGTAAGTTATTTTGGGGGTTTGGCAAAGCCATTAGCATCAGCCTCAGAACAGCCCTTCAAAATGTGTGCTCAGCTAAATTCACTTAATATAAAAAAATATTTAAAAGTCCAACCGAGTCGCCCACCTTCCTTTTTGCTTCCCATTCTATGGGATTGTTTTCAACTAAAATACCATGTGGGCGTATATATTCTACTACCTTGTCCAAATGGATGTGGATATGAATTATTATGATTAATTTGCATGCGTTTGCATTGTCCTGAAGAACATTTTGGGAAGGGGAATGCGTACGTTACATTTTATGTGTCTAAAAAATTAAGTGTCCTCTGGTTTTTAGGAATCTAGGGTCATTGGATCGGAGGGCATCAGCTGAGTCAGCAAGTTTGTAATCCCCTGCAGTCTGAAACAGTCACGTAATCCATAGTTAGTCCAGTAAGATCCAAGGAAACATCCAGTCCAGAAACAACCACATACCGCAAGTTTTAAAACACCTATTAAAAACCCCAAGTAACTGCTTACTGTCCTGTATGAGGTTGAAAGACAATCAGTAGAAGTGCCTGAAGTGGCTGGTGCTTTCAAAATACCTCAAGGAGTGTTGCTCTTCTCTCTTTAGAAACCCCAGAGAGCTGCCCAAAATGCCCCAAGATATGGCATTTTTAAAAGCATCTGTGACTTGAGCCTCATGTGGTGACCTCTTCAGATGCACGGACTTGCGGGAAGAAGTATGATGTTTCTACAACTTGATAACACGATTTTATTGTAGTTTTTAATGTTTTGTCCTAAAGTCCAAACTGTCTAGTTGATGCATAAAATTAGAGTTTATGGCTGGTTTTAGTTTTCTTTTCCCTATCTATTTCCTGTTTGCAGTTCAAGAAGGAATACAAAACATCCTTATACTTAAAACATGATAGCAGAAAAGCTCTGAACTGGGCATCAACAAAAAGATTTAACTGAATCATCAATAACTTGAATCTGGGCATAAGATCTGATTCCGACTCAAAGGAGGAATTCTGGAAACTGAAATGAACTTGAGAGAGCTTTATTTGGTTTTTACACTTCTATTCCCTGCCACTCTTCCTCTCCTCCCTTTATCTTTTTAGTTTCATCCTTATGTCTCTCGCAGCCGTTTTCCTGGTATTTCCTTCTCAAATGAAGCATTTCCCACATTTTCTATGGCTGTTAGTCTACTTATAGGCAAAAAACTTTAGGTAGCATATAATTTTGCCTTATCTGCCCTGTGCAGGATTGGGGATGGGATTGTGGGAGCTTTGCTGGAGCTGGGGCTGGATGTCTCGGCTCAGTTGGGATGACCATCCAGCAGGATGGATGCTCACCTTGCAAGCGTTCTCATCCCACGCAAGCTGGTGCCTCCTGCTTTGAAGAACAGAGTGGGAGCTGAGCTAGTGAGCAGATTCTAAGCATCTGCTTAATGTAATGAATAAAATTTCTCTCTGTTTCTGTGTTATGTGGAATCAGTATTTAACTTGTGCGTTCCCATCTTGGAGACGATGCAGGTGTTTCTCCCGCCGGCTGCTGTTGATCAGCTCCTTGTTCGTGTTTGCCGGCGTATCCTCTGTGTGATGTCCAATGCTAATTGAGGCACTGCGAAATGTTGCTGCTGGGTCAGAACTGTTGGCACCTGCCAACAACAGCAAAATCAGATTTTCAAATGTATGTTCCCAACTCTGCGCAAGACCCACGTTTCTTCAGCCGACGCTTCTCCCCAGTCTCCACGTGTACCCTCGGTGCCTGTGGAAGAGGCCCAGTATTTAAGCCGTAAAATCCAGGGGTTGTTATCGTATTCTACAGAGACTGGCTTCTTTGTGTCACCACTGTGTTCCTGGCCAGGAAAGCCATGTGCTGAAACTGCCCTCATGATACCTAAATAGTGGATAAACAGAAACTTAAAATTTTCACCGCTAGTATCATTCTCCAGGCTCTCTAAACAAGAACTGCTCACCAAATATCATGAGCTCTTGATGGATGGAAGAAAGCTGCCTAATCAAAAGTGCAGAAAGAGGGTTTTGTTGGGATTTTTCTCTCTCTCTCTCTTTCACTTATTAAGTAGATTAAATAAATAAAAATAATTCCCTTTCACTTGTGGTCCAGTGTAAGCAACTTTATGACGTTTGTTGCCTTGGGATTCATACATTAGAATATCCTTTGGTTCCAACATTTTCTAAAGATTTGCCAGCAAACATTGCTCTTGAATTTGGCTTAATCTGCACATCATGGAGGATGGGAATAAAAGAGACCAGGAATGCTTCTGCATTGCTCATACTAGTCTACCTTGCTCATTTAAAATCAAGCTGGAACTAAAATAAGCAAGGACTGAGTTTGCATTTAAAAACAGTGTATTTTCAGCTAATATCATCTGAGAGGTTTCCTTGGTAGATGGACTTCTGGCAAATGCCTCCCGTATCCCTGTTTGCTTCTTAGCTGTGGTGATGTACAAGGAAATCGAGCTACCAGATTTGGCTGATGGTTTAGGACTTCTCCAGATATCTGGCAGACTCAGCGTTGGATCAAACATTTTTAAAGAAACTTTTCAAGTAGATATGATCTGAGCCACAAGATTCAGATCATCAGACCAACTTTGGGGGTGTTCAGGATCTGTGGTTTTGGTTTGGACCCATCTTATTTTTTAATGTCGTGGTTGACAAGTCCTCCTTATTCCAATGTGCAGATTGGCTCTGAAAAAGAAATAAACACTGGAAAAAAAACTTTTCATATGGCCAAAACATAAAAACATTCCCATGTTCTGTCTGAAATTTTCCAGGGGAATTGGAACCTTCTGAATAGCCCCGTGAAAGACCCCAGAAAAGACTGAAGTCTTACTTTGACCAATTACCTCAAATTTTCAGGAGATTCACTGCTGGGGTAAGTGGGTCTGATTCTCCTGACTACAACGGCTGTCTTGAAGGTAAGCTTGCCAATTTAGTGGTTCTAGTTTCAGTGAACCTTTTTTCTTTTTTTTCACACTGTCCAGAGCAATCTGTTATGTGTGTAGCTGGCATATACAAGAGAATAATCTTGTCACTCATTGCCTTTGTTCTTTTCCCTTCCTGCTTTTAGTTTATTGCTCTTGCCTGTTGGGAACTCTTTCTTTTTTTGGATTCCAAGTACATCAAGACAAGAGTAATGTGTCATCAATCTGTCTCTTCCAACAGTTGCATTATATGCTTCTCTGCTTGGCGTGTGGGTGGAAGAACAAGCTGGAGTTTTTTCATGGATCATCTCTATGCCAACAAGCAAACACTGCATTATGCATAATAATAAATAATGATTCACTGAGATGGTGTTAGCAAGGTCCAGAAGTGCTAACGAACCTCATGCAAGTTCACATCTCATACAATTGCTGCTGAATATCCAATCTCCAGTCCCTTGGAGGGAACAAAATAACACAAAACACAGAGACAAATTATGTGTTGAGGAAGAGAGGGGAATATATATCTTCGCTGGAGGTGATCAGAAAAAACTATGATGCCCGAGATCAATATAATGTAAGCGTGGTGTAGACAAATAAGATAAAGAGCAATAAAATTCATTTTTAATGTATAACACATACAAACATTTCTTTGAAATTTTCACCGGCAATGTTGCCTTGATAGACGCCTTGTTAGATATTCAGATACATCTCACTTAATTTTAGAGCATCTAGGCTTTCTGTCTGGTAAATGGAGAAACCTGGGTACCTTCAGATGGTGATTCAACCCGTCTGTCTTAGCCAGGGATGGGATAAGTTATCATTTGGTAGAACAGTCTCTCTCCTTTGATTCCAGCTGGATAGGACTCCTATCTCTGACATATATTTAAATATTTGATGGATATATTTGAATGAAATAAATCTGGATTTATTTCTAGAAAATGGAACATAGGGTTCTCTTGTTTGTTTTACATGTCTTTTTTTTTTTTTTTTTCGTTTATAACAACTTTGTTCCATATCTAGCAAGATAAACCCATCATTTCACTCAGGGAAAAAAAAAAAAACTCTCCTAAAGTCAAAATCCTCATTTGGATCTACATCTTCAAGCACATTTACCATTCTTGATGAAGGTGGTGTTCTCCTGAAGACTTTGAGCAGACAAGTTAGCATGAATCCCACAGCAGAAAACAAAAATAAACACAATCAAAATTAAAGTATTAATTTTACATGTGTATTAGAAACTTTCTGGGTATTCTACTAAATCCTCTACAAGGTATTCAGGTAGTTTCATGCTGGTGGAAACAAAGTGAAATTCTGTAGTTGAATTTCTTTGTGGTGAACTTATACTTACTAATGATGATCAACTAATGTTGATTTCTCCGCAGTTGGTTTCAACATAAGCCAACAGAGCTGTCTTACAAATCGCTGCCTTTTTGATGACAGGACAGCGAGATGGCAAGGCAATAGGTATAAATTACACGTAGTTTACTTAAGAAATAAGCCTGCATCATCAACATAGGAAAGACATCCAGCATCACTTCTACCACGAGCGCGCGGTCCAAGGAAAGCAAATAACTAGCAACGAAAATCTCAGAAGGAGCCTTCCTAGGGCATTCGCAGGTCCTCTTGGAAGGATAAAAATGGTCCATGATCCATCATTCATACGTTCACTGATCATATCAGGCTGTTTATAAGCAAACTTGGTTTTATGTGGTGCCAGACAAAGATGTAAACGCTGGCTGGTGCTGGCAAGGAACATCACAACCCATATTGTGCTGTGCTGCACTCAGACAGAATACGTGGGAATGAGAAGGGGTTTTTATTTGGGGACCAAATAACAGTTTAAATCACTGAATATCATTGTTTCGATACAATATTAGGAGAGGTTCGTTACGCAGCTGGGCTGATTTTTCAGTAATTGCTTCTGCAAATCTGTAGCTGACTAAAACTGTCAGCAACAAAAAAGGACGTGTTTGGAAGCGGGCCTGCAATTGCCAAGGATTTCAAGCTCCTGGGATTGCTCCCCTAGGTGAGGGGAAACAACTGCTGTCTTAAAGGCAGGAAAAACACAGCCAACGGTCAGCAAGTTGTTTATATTAGAAACTATTGATACCCTCATACTGTGCACAAGGTACAGAAAAGTAACTTGGAATGGGATGAAAGAGACAAATTTGCAATAACATTAATAAAGGTTTCCACCGACAATAGAGCGTAGGCACGAGGGATTAATAAAGGTATTAACCTTAGCCATGTTTTCTTAAACTTAATATTTGATAAAACCAGTAGTGGTGTGTATTTCCAAATCGTTTAATATCTAAAAGGTACGTCTGGCACTGCAGAATAAGACCGCAGGGTTTTAAAAGCTTTCCCCACGTAGAGGTGGAGGGCGCGTAGCCTCTGAGCCCAGCAGAATATGGCAGTCCCTTCTGGCTCTGCTCTTCACACCAAATTGTTATACTCATAGAGCCATGTCTTTTACTGAAACAAGTTGTGACCTGTCTCCAGTCAATACAGCTTGAGCTAAACATAGGAGTTAACCTTCCCTGAGTGTTGGTTTGTCCATCTTGCTTTGCTCAGTTGTGACTTTTGACAGTACCAAAAAAAGGACTAAAGCAACCGCCCCCTCAGCTCCCCAGGAGACAAACCCAGCTTTGCCTCCTCCTCCCTGCCCATGTAACGAAGCTCAAAGTCAACTCACTCCGCGGTGTTTCAAAGCAAATTCTTCACACACCTTGACCAGTAGCAAGAGATCAAGAAAGCTGAATTCTGGTCAGTCAATCATGCAGTGGGAGAACATTAATTTTTTTTCCCCACTCTCTGAGAAAGCCCTGACGGTGCCTGACTGGTTAAATGTCGATGGGTTTATCTGTCTCTGCCTGTGTGTGTCTGGAATCTAGGAAATTAGGATAAAAAATTGAATGACGCATTTTAGTTAGGTGGAAACTCACTGCTCCGCTTTAATAGCATCCGTTTTTTAATCAGCAGGATTTTTTCAGTAAGCACATCGCCATTTATTTACCCTAAGAGAGAGTTAATGGCAAGGCAGGTTGGGTTTTTTCCTAAGCAACACTAATGTTTTTTATATGTACTTTAGTCTCAGCCCCAGCTTTGTCAATATTTAGTCTTATCTTGAAGAACTCCAAAGCAGGGTCGAAAGAAAGCAAACTCTCCCTCCAGGAAGCAAATACCAATTATTTAACTACCTCAGTCAGAAAGCACTCCTCGGACAAGTTCAGAATAGAAACGGCAAGAAAGCCTGGCTCTCCAGGCAGACCCGTGGTGTGGCTTAAACCTGCTGGCCCCTTCTCCCAATGGCTGTTGATATGGAACAAATGTGGCTTTCTGGCACTGCTCCATGAGCTCCCCAGGCAGAGCCGACGGTGGCAGAGCATCACCCGCCGTGCGGTCCCTGGAGGTAAAATCTTGGCCATGTTAAGCCTGTGTTTCTCTCACTATTGGCTACAAGAACAAATCGTCACCTCTGCCTTTTAGAGCCTGAAAGCACAATTCAAGCAGTCCTTATTTATGACTGTTTGCTGGAAATACGTTAGGACTAAATTGCAGCGTGGGAGGCAAGCTATTGGACTTGAAGGAGGATTTTCGAACAAGAACTGCTGGGTGTAAATTGCCAGTAAATGTATTTTGGCTGGGAATTGAATGAGGATTCTGACCATCAAAACAAAGAGGTTCTGGAACAATGTTTGAGCATGAGCAGTGGCTGACAAGATGCTTTCATTTAAAAAGAATAAAAATCGAATGGGTAGCATTTCAAGATAACCTGACATTTATTGTGATAGTTTCATGGTGCTGAAGTACCTATTAAAGGTGCAATATCCATTTGTTTCCGTTACACATTTCTGCTGTGTATCACATGGATGTTATTACGCATGTGCAAATTAGCCTTTAGACTGTTAAACCCTTCCACAACTTTGAATAGGCAGTATAGTGGCAAGGGGACATACAGAAGTAACTCGCACAGGCAAGACACATCAAATATACACATACACTTACCTCACAAAAATACTGGTATGGGAATATCCCATTACAGATGAAAAATCAGAAGGTTCATGAGCTCATCATGTATTGGGGACTTCTCACACAACGCAGTTTCCCTCTTGTTAACTCACTCTTTAAAGCAAATTACTGGGCTGTGCAGGGAATAACAGAACGCTGTGTGTGTGAAACCACACACTATTCACATCCCGCTTTCTAGATCCTTTTAAAAAAATTATTCAAAAATTCATTAGGTTTAATACACTGGACCAGTGGTAGTTTTAGTTCTGGCAAAACGCTTCCAACCACACTTCAGAAGCGCAGGCTCAGAGCACCAGCGTCAGCCTGGTTTTCCAGAACACATCCTTAGGAGGAAATTTACCAACCAGTGGCAGCTAAATTCTCTTTAATTTCTGTAATTTCCTTACAATACAACGATGATCATCGCTAGAGCCAGGTTCTCCCAGATGACTACCACAAAAGGAAGAATAAGAACGGGCAAAGAGAGTAAATGATACTCTAAAGTGATTGTAGAAACCACACGGGATTGAACCCTACATTTCAATCATGTTGATATTAATCAGTCTAGTGGAGACTAGTGGCTAATTCACGCATACAAATACCACATTAAATTTGATAATAGGTCCCTGAAGCAGAAGGCTATAAAGGATTTATATACTCCTTTGTGTAGTCATGGCACTAGAGAATCAGACTGGGTTGAAGGAGCCTGTGTGTTAATACCTCACACTTTTCTAATCCCCCTTCCCAGCTTTTTTATATCAATAGTATGCATAATGTTAATTTTGTGAATATTCCTTGTCTGAGCTTTCTGCTTTAGCATATTGCTTACCACATGGTACTGTTTAAATGCTCTGATGAGAAGACACATTCAATTACCTGCCAATAAGGCTACACAGATATTAGGACACTATGAAATTACTCTAAGTTTATAGAACTTAAGAGAGCAGATCATTTAATATACCCTCTCAGCAATACTGTATAGCAGAATTAGTCTTTTGAGAACGGTTTCACTTAATTAAATAAAATCTACTTTTTTTTTTTTTTTGAAGAATAACCTCTGTAGTATCTGAAAAAGTTTCCATAGAGCACTGTTGGATTCATCAGTATTAACCCACACCGGTCTCAGCTCCTGTTGACTGTCGTGGAAGAGCTGTGCTGCAAAGCTCATGAGAGCTTTAAGACGCTGGTTTTGCACAGGCGTCCGCGGAGCAACGCTCTGCAACGGCTTTGCTTGTTCGGTGGCGTCTCTTTCTGGGGAAGTCTGAGGCGAGTCGAGGAGATGAAGACTGGAAGGTCAGAAGGGATGAGTCAGGAAATGTTTTGCTTTTAATGTAGTCTCCCCCCCCCCGAGTGGAAACTTTGGAGGAATCCCTTCTCTAAGATAATATTGATTGTAATTTATTATGTTTCAACTAGCTAAAGAGAAAAGAAAATAATAAGTCCAGTGTTGGGCCACGGAGATTTGCCTGGTTAAAAAGAAAAAAAAGCAGTAGCTTACACAGACAAAGTGTGTAAAAAGTAGGGAGTGAATCACTGGCAATGGGAACTCTGTCAGAATTAGGAAATTAGGTTCATTAAAGGTGTGGTAACTTAATTTTCTATGCAAGCATGTAATGATGAGGGTTGGGCAGAAAAAAACTTTCAGACATCCAATTTAACACAAACCCACCCAAACTTGGCAAGGTGGAGCGTCCCCAGCTCAGCCCAGCCTCCTGGCTCCCTATTTAGATTGCATTTGCTCTAAATAGCCCAAATTAGCCCTGGCCTGTGTACCCTCCTTGTCCCCTTCCCCAGCGTCCTGCTGTGCCAGCAGCCTGCGAGCAGGCGGGCTCTGGGGGCTGCCCCAAGCCCGGACGTGGGGCAGCTCCCCGAGCCCCCGGAGGAGCCCCACGTCCCCCAGCGGGAGGAAGATGCATCCCAGACGGAGATGTGGTCCCCGCTTTCCTTCCGCACGAGGCACATCCCGAAATGCAGTCCCCCCTTCTCCCCTCACGCTGCTGCTCAGGAGGAGGGACCGACTCCTCTTTGCACGTCTCTTACCCCTTTGGGTTTCTATCTGTGTGTGCAGCATCAGGCGTTCTCTGACCCTTCTCCGGCATCCCTGGAACCACAGCCATTGCTTTTCCCCAGCTGGGGTCAGGCTTTTTGCTTGCCAACTCCTTTAAACTTCTTCTGTAAACTAATAACACAAACGTGCTGGAATCATATAATCCTCCTATTAAGCATCAGCATTCCCCGTTCTTGTAGATTCTCTGAGGCGTAAGTGTGTGGAAGATGAACAACTCTTCCCTCTGATTATTGAGAGGAAACCCAGAGATGAAGCCTCCTTTTTCCTCACATTGACTCTTTATATTCACTACTTCTTGATTCAAAACAAAGGCATAAAACCAAACTAACATCTGCTTTGACCTCATCATATGTCCCTTTTTGCTACTAGAACTTCACAACTGGCTTCAAAATCACTCTCATTGCCTCACTTATCTTTAGAATGCTTAAGCTAAAATTAAACAAATTTCGTTTCCCAAACAAATCCTGAGATTCTACTCCTTTCTAGTCTTACTGAGAGTAAGTCTTAGCCTCGCCCAGAGATCCTGCATTAATTTACCGAAGCCCACGAAATCACTCTGGTTCATATCTATATACCTAAAGCGAGAATCCTGTCCACTTTCTTTAATTCTCTATGTAGGGTTGTTACTACAGCCAAAATTTCTGGTGGCCTATTAGCATTATATAAAACTATAAAGATTTCCTGTTTCAGCAAGCAGCAGGTTTTATGGAAAATCTGAACTGGATTGTTTCAGGGAAAGCCAGGGAGAAGTCATAGGGAGAGACACTGAGATGCCCCCAAAGGTTTCTGCTGCCCACGCGGAGGGTCCTCTCCCTCCCCTGTCCACGGCACCGTCCTACCTTCCTTCTGGTACTGAGGAATACAACGCTTTAGGAAAGCACCTCCCGGGGCGTTATTTGGTAGATGGTGTAGCGACACATCGACTGAGATCCCGGGGGACATATAACAGGAGTCCTGTGGCTTCAGCGGAGCTGAACATTGATAACAACAGTGAACAGGGACTGAAATTTGGTATTTCTTTCCGAGCACTGATTGTGCATCTCCATTTGGATTCCTAACGGGCGCTTGCTAACGCTGGCCCTATTGCCCGTGCCCAAAGGCAGTGATTAATCTAGTTCCAATTAACGTTCGTTTCCACACCGCCTAAATCAAATTCTGAGCTAGGGCCTCCTGAGCAGGAGACGAGCCCCAAGCGACCCGCCAGAAACCGCGGCTCCATCCTCGTCACCAGCGGCCGACGGCGCTGCCGGGGGGGAGCAGGGGGTGCTCCCGCCGCCGAGGCGAGCAGCAAGGCAGGTGACTTGTTATAACACGGATTTTTGACACCGCACATTTCACTGTGGATTTGCTGTGTTTTTATTCCGCCTTCTGAAAGCTGTGAGAGTGAACATTATTAAAATTTGGGAAAGAAAAAAAAAAAAAAAAAAGAGGCAAAAGAAAACAGTGCAAAGCAACAAGGAAGGTTTCTGTCCAAAAAAAAGTCCGAAACTGGCTCCAATTGGACCTCAGTACGGAAATGCTGGAACTTGTACCCTCCAGTGGCAAAATAAAACAGGCTACCATTATTAGAAATTTTCTACAGCTAAAGATGTAACATCATAGCTAAATTCAGTCAGAGACAGGTCGAGCAACAAAAACCAGGAGCCAAGGCAGTCTAGTCTGGTCTGAAACTTGATTCAGGCACCAGATTATGAATAGATTTAACTAGTTTGCCAAATGAAAATGTAGATTTTGGCAGTGTTTGGACTTTTTTTATTTTTTTATTTTTTCGGTGTGCTATATGTGGAGTCCTATTGCACGCTGTGGGGATATGAGAAAAGAGCCTTTTTATATTATATAACTGCTTGACGCGCATGTGTGTGTGTATATAATATAAAAAACACAATTAACCCCATAAATGCTAAAAACCCTGAAGGACCTCTGCCTGGCGTCCCTTAGTGAGAAACATGCTTTGCCGTGGAGGTCCTATGCAGTATCATCTAAAACACCCCTGAAAGAGATGGGTTGGTATTTCAGAGTGGAAAAAAAAAAAAAAAAAAGGTTTAAAATACCCACAATGCTGCAGCCCACATGTGTACAGCAAGAAAAACAAACAGGCGATCTCTGGAGGTATATTTTGATGACAGATGCCAGTTCTCCACGGTCAGATTTCGCTCTGATTCCGTTCAGGTATGTGATCTAGGAAGTAGTAAAAAAGGTAAAAGTCTGAAAAAGAAAATACAATCGAGGTGGGGAGGAGGGGACTGTCAAGGAGAGAGGAGCAGACGCCTGCTTGCTGTGACCGCTCCGTGGCTGTGGGCCTTTTTGGAGTATTTCATTAACAAGGAAAATACACATCAGTCTGTGCACGTGTGTATTTGCCAGATGTCACAGCTGAGTCTTAGCACAAACATCTCTATTACCCTTTGAGCCCCAGAACTACCGTCACCGAGACAAAGGACACCAATGCTCATTTGCACAGCACAGGGCTTCAGCATCTCGTTCTGCCACAGAGCGCTCAAGTCAACAGTTTGAACCAAAGTGTCTGTGCATTAATTAATTGCAGTGGAGATGTCACGAAACAGAGAACGGGGGCTTGAGAGTTCTATAAATACTTATACATGACTGAGAACATAACTGTCAGGCTGAGACTCTTGGAAGAACCCAAATTTTGTCCCTGTTTATATCTAGTGTATCACACGGTGGGTTATTTTGTGAGTTGTAATGCCAAGGGTTCAATATGAAATTGTATTATGCATTTGGAGTAACTTGGAATTAGTCTCTTCAACCACTGCATACATCCATAAATTCACTCACTGATTGCAGTCTTTTATTTTATTAAGTGATGCTGTACACACTAAATCACTGGAAATAGCACCGGCGTGACAGTGTACCATGTTTTACCCTTCTTTACTGTGCAAGTGTTGATTAAGTAGGTACTGTAAGACTTGCAATATCTGCTGGTGTGTGTGCCAGCTCTCGAATCGGAATAAATGCAGCTTTATAACCACGGTGGTGTGTCTCTGTCAGAACAGGTTTTGCCACCCAGGCTACGAACACTGCACGGGATTGGTTTTCCCTGGGGGAAGTGCCAGATCAGGTCAACACCAGGTTACGCGTCATTGTACCTTTGGTGCTGTCCACATACTTGTAATAGTTCCATTTGCAGTGAACTCAAATTATCCCCTCAAAAGTCCATCCCGAACATCCCGAGTTCCTACGTGCCGCAAAGCACCAAGGTGATCCTCAGGACTTCTCATCGTCTCTCCTAACGCAGGTGCTTCTCTGGCCGGTTGGGGGGTGCAGTAGGGCCCCTCTCCGCAGAGCTCTCCTCAGGGATGCTGCACTGGTCGAGGTCAGACTAAACTTAAAGGAGACATTTCTCACCTCAACACCTATTTCTGGACTCTCGATGTTTCCTCTTACATAATGTTTATTAAAAAAAAAGCCGGGGGCAGGGATGGGGGGGAAGCCTGAAAAGATGCTGCGGTTAGAGAGCACCTTTCTCGGTGGTACCCACATCTGCACAGGCGACGCTCCGCAGCGCAAACAGCAGAGACAGCTCTCGTGGCAGCAGATTTCACACTGGGCTGAAGCATCACAGAGGAGAATCCACATGCTGGTTTTGATATTCATTAATCATCCAGCTAATTTGTTTTTACACAGGAGCGCTGACAGCAAACGAATGTTATTATAGCAACGGCGCACTGCATAATCCAGACTATTATGGTATTAGCATCGATGAAAACGACTGCTCTGTGTTCGCTTATGCTCAATTCTGTATCCAACTGCAATTGTAAATATATCTATTTTTATTCACATCTGCTAAAAGAAATAGACCTACCATATGTGGCCAGAAGGATAAAAGGATTGCTGCTGTCTTTTTCTTCCTCCTCCCTCTGGTCCTTATCTCAGGAACATGAGTTGAAATCTGGCCCAGAATTTACTGACTGTTCAGAGACTTTTTATGAGGCAATGCTTTCTCAGGCTGATATTGAGAATATATATATTTATATATACGTACACACATGCACACACGTATTATTGTGCCTAAAGTTATTTCTCCAGTAAATCTCTTTCATATTTGTATACAGTATGCATAGGCAGTGTTCACACAAGGGAGAAAAAATAATCCAGTGTTTAAGGGTAACTTGGGATTTGAGAGACCTGCTTTTAATTCTTGCCTCTGCCACAGGCTCCCTTTTTAATACGTATGTACATTTATATGTATATACACACACCCCCCATGGAAAAGGCACATAAAGCATCATCTACACTGTCCTTCAACTGCAGACCTGAACCCACACTAGAGTCTAAATCTGCATTGCTTTTCCTCTTAAAGGATGGGAGTCCACATTCAGCAAAAGGTTTTGGGTGAGCTTTGCCCCGCACGGGACAGGGACGGACTTGGGCCACATCCTCCAGGACAGGGAGAAGCCCACTCAGCAATTCCTCTCTGTCCGTACACACGTGAGCTGTAACAGATCCGGACACCGCCCTCCGCTCTGCCCTGCGGGGAGCTCGCGTGGGGAGACAGTGCAAAGGAAAAAGGTGAACCCATCCGATGATCAACCCCATTGGAGGATCCTTAGGAAAAGCTAATTAATTCATTTTTCCCCTCTCAATCTGCTGTCCTCCTGGATCCTTTATAGAGCCAACACTCAGGTCACTTTTTGTGTCAAACTGCTTTGCCATCACAGCAAAGAGGGGGGCAGAGACCAAAATCGGGTATACCTATAAAAAGCCCAGTGTGTGATGGAGGTTTTCACGCTCCCTTGGGCATCCTCTTTGGGTTGGATGGAGGAGGAGGAACCTCCAATGGCTGCGGATGAGGAGGCACAGGAATTGTGTGGATTGTCCGAGAAGGGCTGAGTTACCGCTCTGTCAGCGCAGTTGCTCATATGTTGTCACACTGAATAATGGATTTGGTTATATATAACACCACATGGTTTTAAAGCATTTTAAGCTTAACTAGAGCTATAAGAATTATTTTGAAACAGATGGGCACCTGGTCTTTCACAACATGGCAACTCCCTGCGCTCTCTTAGTTTAAGCAATACACTCATAAAAATGAAGGGTGCCAATAAAGAGGGGAGAAGAAGGTTTTCAGGTGTTTAGTGGCTGCAAAATTATTAATACCAGTTTCGAATACGCGATTGTGTTGTGTTATTACTGATAGTACCGCATAAAAGAAAATCACAACAATAAAATGTAAAAGAAATGGAAAGCCATTTGTTGCAATGGTTTCAGGAGTCGTGCACATGGCCTTTATTAGGCTGAGATTTTAACCGTTTGGGTTGCTACAAATTTATACTGGAGTCCTGCTTTACACGGCTGCCAAATGATTTACAAGAGTTCGTTTTAGCCCTTCATCAAACACAAGCAAAGTACGCTACAAAATGGACCGAAACCCCAAATCCAGCTTCAGTCTGGTTTAAGGAAGACCTGAAGAGATATGAGAGACCGAATCATAAATACATTGACACCCAGTCCTACCTGGAAAACTTAACGGGCATGGAAAATGAATTGCTCCTTCTTGTATCTGTTTGTCTTCCATTATTTGTGGTCTCTCACACAGTAGGAAAGTTGTGGTTCTCCTGATTTGCTCACTCATTCTGTTATTAGAGGAGATCTTGCCCTGCACCACGGGGACCCATTTTTCTGTCCTCACTCTTTAGCCAGCGCGGGGATCCCCGTTCATCAAAACCGTTTGTCAGAAAGTTAAAACATGTCTATGCTTCTTCCTTCCCATTTTCTGTTGTTCAAATACTGACAGCCAAAAATGTGTTCATATGCTTTATGCATGAGGAAAGGTGACTACTGATGCTAGCAAATGTGTGGTCATTTTTTTTCTTGTCAAAAATCAGTCTCTGGAATCACTGATGCCTTGTGAAATTACAGTCTAATGTAACCAACTGGAGTATAATGTAACCAATTTCTTTACTTTTTAAGAAAATTGTTCTCCTGGAGGTTGAAACACAAAACCAAGAAATATATGAAGTTATTTTTGTCCCTAGTCAGGGGAAATTAATGAAATAGCACCTCCCATTCTGTTGACATTGGCCAAGATTGCCAAAATCCTTAGTAATATTGGGGTTCCCATTATGGGGAATACTGTAATCACAGGAGGGATTCGGAATATTATACTGGTGGGAATGTCCATGTAAGCGCCAATGCAGCCGAGTACTTAAGCTCATGCTTAACTTTAAGCAAATAATCAGTTGAAGTCAATAGTTACAGAGCTATGATAAAATATATGCTTACATGCTGGATCGAATGCTATAATGAAAAATATATGCACTGCAGCTCTGACTTGAAACATCAGAAACCATCAGTAAACATTGTCTGAAAAAAGATTTACTCCATAGATATACAGGAGTATGTATCTATATTTAAAATGCGATATTCTGGTGACTTTTCTATCGTTGACTTAATTATTTTTAATAATTATGACATTTTCAACACAGTTTTTCAGCTTGCTGTATTCTGCTGTCTAAACCAAATAAAGAGAAGCTGTTCTTCCCTTTCAGCTCCAATGTGAAAATCTTGCTCAGTATCTTTGCACAATTTATCTGTGCTTTCAAATTCTTGACACTCGAGTCATTGCAATATCAAATATTGCATTGCCGCCTCTGTGCGATGAATTTGTGAGGGAAATGACACAGGGAGGCCAAATATACACAGTGAAATAAGGAACCCCAGTAAGAAGAAAACATACTGTTCTTGGCTAAACGAGCCATTAGTCAGCATCTATTTTGATAACAATCTTTGAAAATACTGATTTTTCTTTGCACAGATATGTTAGTTTACTGCAGTTCTCCCCGGACTTTGGCATTCTTCAGTACTTTTAAACTGCTGGGTTTGGGCTACATCAAAAACTTTATCCCGAATAATTTGTGCATTAAACAATAATAGTTATACATATTAATAAAATTTGATTGAAGTGTTAAATACATGAACTGGAGTTTTTTTAAACTACATTTTCAGAAGCTGGAATTGACATTCAGTCTAATTTGTGCTAAAAAAATGTATTTAATGTACAGTGTAAGTGTGTAATTATATGCTTTGATATAATTGGTTTGAAGACATTCTCTTCTCATAGAAAGAAGAGCTATTATATGAAATTTCCTTTGGCTTCCAAAGATATAGTTTCCTCAGAGTAATTCTAGTATCTTTTTTTTTTTTCATTTAATCCCTGTTTATAAAAGCATAGCTAACGACCAACTAGTTAAATAGTCATCAGATGAGGATTAACTCCAGTCCAGTTTCCACTTGTTTTACCATGGGACAAATCCCATCCATGACACTGGAGCAGCTACTGAGGGATGCTGCTGTCTGCGGGAGGATGGAGATGGGTGGATGAGTGAGTTGGCATCAGCCCAGCTGCTTCCCCCACCCCAGCACTCCTAGTGCCACGGAGCTGGTGGAGACCCTGCGCACCAGAAGGAAGGGGTATTGCAGCGATCCCCCTCTCCTCCTCTGTGTTCGCATCTTGTTTGGCTTTCCTTCTCTCTTTGGAGCATCTTTGCATGGAGAGCAGCGGTACCCAAACGGTGATGCTGGACCTGAGCTCCACAAATCCCAAAAACAACTCCTGGGGCTTAATGGGGTGAAGAAAACTCCAAAAGCATGTCAGGATCAGGCCCAGTGACAAGGGGGAGCTGTACTCAAAACTAAAGAGAAAGAAACCCAAGAAAATTATTACAGCATCATGTAGCTCCTTCTCCTCTTCAGAGAAAGACCCCCATAAACATTTCCTTTCTAATCATCCTGATACCAAGTGTAGCAAATTGTCAGCAGAGGTAAGAAACCTGAAACCCGTCCATGAGCATTCATTTAGGAGCAGACCTTGGCCAAGGACTCCTTCGCGTTCATATCCCGCCCTGGTGTGCCCTCCCCCTCTCCTCCATGCCTTCCCCTCCACCCATTGTACGGCTTCCAAGATTTCTCATGGAAATAACCCCATGGCTTGTTTTCCATCGCAGGTTAATACCGGATTTAAGGCTGTTATTTTCTTTTTCTTGACATGTCGCCCATCACATTATGATTATTAGAGTCTTTCTTTTGAAGAGTTACCTGAGGTGAAGCCTAATTGGAGCGGAGGCTGCCGAGGAAGGGTGCCAGGGCACGGGAGCGCTGCCAGCCGCCGATGGGGCTCACGCACAGACAGCAAGCATGGCAACGGGCTCGATTTCATGCCGGGATTTAAGATACAGTCTGTAAGGGTATACCGATGATAAAGCTTCGGTGCCTGTTAGAGAGATGGAAGCAGGAACGGTGCCACTTCAATGCAGAGCAACCAATCGGCATTTGGTGTAATATTTAATGGCAAAAGAACTGTATATCAAATGACTGAATGCAACAAAGGAGAGGTTTAACGGCTGCTAACTCTAACCCTGTAAGAGTTTCCAGGCTCTCTCGCTGGTTTGGGGGATCCAGTAGTGGCTAACAGGTACTGCAAAGCCTATCCATTACTGGTTTAAATAAAATTATCTTGGATATTCTGCCTCATTCTGCAAGGCACTGCAGGCTGGATTCTGCCACCCGAAACTGCACAAAGTCTGTCTCAGGGACTGTGGTACTAATCCCACCTTTGCATTCCTGCGTGCGTTGACTTGGGTGGCATCGCGTCCGTGAGAATCGTTTGGAAGGGCTTGAAAACCTGGCTTGCCATTTTCTGTCCATGGCTTTAATAATAACTGAATGAATGCAGAAGAGCAGCAGGACACTGAGCATCTCTGGTGTGACTCCGTTGGTTTCACTCCATCAATTTATATATGTTGTCCCTTCAGTCCGTACCAGCTTTCATCATCTGTTTCTAGCTAAGCCCTGGCTGTGTTGATAATGAATAAAATGTCGGGTCCAGAGATATGGCTCTGACCAGTAGATTCAATTACCTTTAAATGCTACAGGAGAAACCACCTTATTTTCCTTTTTGTCTACTAATCTACCTATTATGGTTTTTTAACTAATAACACGAAAACACAAGGGAGGGAAAAGGCCTCAAATGCCATCACAACTCACGTTCTGGACCTCAAGGCCTCCGCTGAGCAGGCATTAACAGCGGTATTAGCAACATGCATTTTGTCTGTCTTGGCATTTCGGAGCACAAACACCAGCTAAATGTCCGAGTCAATTTATTTTCATGAGGTGTTTTAAATAGAACGATTTTATCAGCAGCTGAACGGGATGACAGTGGAACAAGGGGATAGTGGGCAAAAAAAAAGTCGAAAAAAAAAAAATTGGAACTTAGCAGAAAAGGAAAAGAGAGGAGAAATAAAATGTTGAAACAAGTTAGATTTTCTCTCTCATGACTCCTTTTCTTTTCGCTCTACACAAGCTCTAGAGAACATTTTGATGTGGTCTGTGGGATTGTTCCCTCAGAGATAATTAAAACCAAATCCCATCAGCCACTAGCCCTTTTGATACGGTCATGTTTTTCCATCTAATTTTATCAGCCCAAATGACGACTTAACTGGGAACAAGCACCAGTTCACCAACTCTCCCAAAGCATTTTCCTAACCAAAGGTGGCAAAGGTTCCCTTAATGAATTCCAAATTTCCATTTATAAAAATTGTCCTGCAAGCACGTGCACACGTGCACACACACAAGCATACAGAGGAGGGAGAAACTAAAACCTTTATTTACCATTTCTGTACAATCAGATGTTTTAGAGATTAAGAGAAAAAGGAGAAGGGGAAGAGGAGGAGGGGAAAGCCACATGGGAGGGAAGAAAAAAAGAAAGCCATGTTTTCTATCTCTTCCTACTTTTTTTTTTATTGGGGCTTTTTTTTTTTTTTTTTAGTTTCCAGCCCCATGTTGTGACTTTGACAAATGATGATGCGTAGGGAAGATTTATGCCAGGTCTCGGAGCATTAGCACATTATCACGAGCAAAACAGAGCCCTCAGTCGACATCATTGGGGACCCATTGAAAAATTTTTTGAAAGTGATATATGGGCCAAAGCCCATCTTAGAAAGCGCTGTGGTGCTGTCCTGCTGGATGGAGTCTGGGTAAATGCCCAGAGAGAGCCAGGTGAAGACACTGAGCATTGGATGAGAAATGGTTAGTAAAAACCCATTCTGGAAAGGAAAGAGGAACCTCTCAGCTCTCGAGGGAGCAGCGTGTTGAATGATTTAATGGCTACCTTTAGGAAATGCCTTTTGCTTTATTGCTCTCCTTCTGCCTTTTCTTTTTCTTTTTTTCTCTTGTTTCCTCTTTTCTTTCTTTTCTCTTTTCTTTTCTTTTCTTTTCTCTTCTTTTTTCTTCTTTTCTCTTCTTTTCTTTTCTCTTCTTTTCTTTTCTCTTCTTTTCTTTTCTTTTCTTTTCTTTTCTTTTCTTTTCTTTTCTTTTCTTTTCTTTTCTTTTCTTTTCTTTTTTCTTTTCTTTTCTTTTCTTTTCTTTTTTCTTTTCTTTTCTTTTCTTTTTTTTCTTTTCTTTTTTTTTTCTTTTCTTTTTTCTTTTCTTTTCTCTTTTATTTTCTTTTCCTTTCCTTTCTTTTCTTTTCTTTTCTTGAAAAGAAATACAATGTAGTCTCTTCCCCTCATTTTCACCTCAGTATCCCAACTCAGCACTCACGCAAGGCCACAGCTTGAAACCTGTCATCTTTGCAAAAGACTCCCAAACTGCCTACAGATGGTCTTACGGATCAGGACATTCTGAACCGACCAGTCATTGAAACAAACAAACAAACAAACGACAAGAAATGAAATTAAATGTATATGCATTTGCTACCAACACAAAAGGGTTTCTGAGTTCACTACAGAGGGTTTGCACTTCTGCTAACTTCATTCTGCAGTAATTTCCAGCACCGCTCAAGAGCGGGGCTGTAGCTCCCAGGATTAAGCTGCGCAGACTTTCCACAGAGGTGTGAGCAATTGCATGGAAAACTGGGGGGATTTTCAGAGCTACTTGAGGCATCGGCCCAATAGTCTTTATCCCGCTTCCCTGCCAAAACTGCTTTAAAACGCTTCCCATTCCCCTGCACAAGAAACTGTGCAAAACTTAATTTGCATGTAAGTTGAGTGGCTGACGACATTTATTGGGCTTCTAGAACCAAATGTTGGATTTTTAGTATTTCTCTAGAATGAAAATTTTCTCAAATTTGGGGAACGAATATTAGCATTTCAGCTATAAGGTCTTACTCTCCAACTTGCTTTGAGATTCAAGAAAATCACACAGAATTTGGAGGTCCGTATTTTACTTCTGGTTCATGTGTGACTGAAATCTCAAGACGTCATTTCATTTTTCATATTTTTATTATCTTGGGCCTGAAATTTCAAAGAAGGACTGCAAGATTTCAGAACTATTTAGCTTCAAACTACCAATGTAGAGACAGTTTACAATTTCAGAGGAATTTTCGACTGTTCTTTTAGGAACTTGGACATCTTTGCTAGAGCTGCATAAGCTTTAGAAGCCACAACAGACCCTTGGAAGTTACTGAGAAACTTTGGGGTACAGTGTGCCTATGAGATTAATGCACATAAAAATACTGTACAGGGACAAGAAACTGTAGAAATTGTAGATGTGGTCCTGAAAAATCAGATTCATTAAATTTGTCTCATTGGAATCTCCATTTTTTCTAGACACAGCTAAATATTGCTAATATATGTGTCATAGTTGAAGAATTCAGTCATTTATTTCTTATCTACAGTCTTCTGAATGCTCTGTGCCTCTCGGAACACCACAATTTAGCTAGACAACTAAAATAAATAAATAATTACACCAAGAAAAGACTGGAATTGGCAGAAAATATTTAAAGTTTAAAGGGGTAATGTTAACACAAGTAGGTTCTTTATCACTCAGAAACATGCTGCACATCCATGTTTGAATAAAAGTGCCACAGAATGAAGAAAGACTCAGTCATTCTCATTTCATATACAAACTACAAAAGTTAAACACATCTTGTAAACAATGAATAGGGAGCGCAAAGATTTCAGTGCTCTTATGGAAGTTTTTAAGGGTGCACGCAGATAAGAAAACATTTTTGAGTAAATGACTTGTATCTTTTCAGCACCATTTCAAGTACAGTGTGTCAAGATGATTGATGACCTGTAGCTGCTTCGTGACAAATTAGTGATTTTGACATATGTTTGATGCTCTAAGCATTTTTCACTAGAAAGCAAGACAACTCGCTTTTCAGGTGCTGCCTTCGCTCAGAAGTTTGCAACTGAGTCTGGGAATTCAGTTATCTGGAGGACAGCAGTATTTCTGGAAATATCATCAGAGCACCCAACAACCAGTGTTTTCCCAGCGCTACTGTCTTATTATGTCTAAAGAGATGCAACTTCAGTGCAGGAGGATTGTAGGTACAAAAATAAGGGAGTTGGATATGAGGTTCAGACGAGATGACAGGATGACTACATACAGTACAGCCTCACTTCTCCAGGCAAATGTCTGTCTGTCAGGAAACACAGCCTTTTATTTGCTTTTTAATTTATTTTTTCAAGTTGTCCGCTCCTGCCATTTTACGGATTTGTGGATTTGTAGCACTCTACAAGTGATCAGAATTGCATCATCATGCCAGCTCAGTTCTCTTCAAACACAAGAGAAACAGAAAATACGGATCTTTGGTTAAAAAACGAAACCATGCTACAAAGCTAATCTACAGGAATCACTAATAATCCTAATCTCCCCGGCTGCCTTGGTGCATTACCGTCAGAGGAGCAGGCCAGAGAACTGGAAGACTTGCAAAACCGTGATCCCCTCCTTCCCTTAGCTTGGTATTGAGATAACCTTCACTGATGAGTTTCTGGCTTTGCATAAGCACATGTGGCAGAATCAGATCCAATATTTTATCATGGATAGGAAAAAAAAAAACAGTGAAGAAAAGGGCATTTTCCACAAATAATGCTGCTCAGTGTTGCCGCCAGCTCTACACCGAGATAGCAGACCGTGCTTGCGCTCCTTCCTCCTCGGACGAAAACAAACCAGTGTTTGGAGAGAGTACCGTTGTAATTGTGGGCAGTTATATGGAGGGGAAAAATAATGTGGTTTGTCATCAATCTCTCGGTGTGGCACACAAGGGCTGACTTGTTGAAATTTTGTAGGCTGTATTTACAGAGAAAACATAGACCTGGTGCTGTGCAGGGCCCTATCAGTCTCAGGGTCTGGAAGAATCATATCAGAGAAAAAGGGAAGGCTTGAATTGTAACCTTTCAGGATAATCTAATCCATAAGGGAATGAAAATTGCTCTGCTCCTGTGAGCAAGATCAAAACCTGAAGAATTTAATTATTAGGGACTTATTTGTGAACATATACATAGACCGGTCCGAGGCAAGAGCTAACAAATGGCGACAGTTACTCATATTGCTGTTTTACGCAGCCACAGACAATGGGGAAGATTAAGAATGGATGCTTCCAGCCTTGAAAAATGCTACCCTGGAGTAAAATGAGACGGGGTGTTGCTGCGGAGAGGCAATGTTAGCTCTAACCTAAGAGACACCATTCACAGAATGTGCTGGAATGCAGACCAAGGCATAGTTTGCTTAAGGGTTATCTTGCATATAGCTTTCATCAGGGTAGTGTCATTTATTTTCACTTGCCTGTTAAAATTACCTGCTAGGCCTGGTGAAATGACAATTTTTTTAACTGAGTGGATGAAGTGAAAAAGCGGAGGACCAAGCTGGTAGAACTTGGAGGGGCTTTTTGCTAGAAACTATTCATTGTATTTGGCTCACATTTGTGAATGCTATTGGTGTCTTTCCTCCATCTCCCTCATTAATTTTTAGGACGGTGTTATTACATGGCAGAAAGAAACACAGGAGAGGTGGGCTGCTTCTGACTCCATTTTTTGCCTGCCAAAGTTAGGCAACTCCCCTGCAGCTGCAGGATCCATCTGCAGTCAATGGGGAAAGGCGTCAGGCGGCTCAAGAGGAAGAGTCGTGCCTTAGGGCATGACATGGTATGATGACCCCGAAACAAAATGTGCCTCAGACCGAAGAGTTCATCGTCCTTCCAAGTACGAACTGCACCTACACCTTTGTAACAAGAATATCCCCAGCTTGGCTTTCCCTTGGACAAGTTCTGTTTGCAACTCATACCATATCCTTTCTTTTTTTTTTTTTTTTTCCTTTTTAACCTTGTTATTCTGCAAAATTAGAAATGCCATATGAAAGGTAAAACCCTCCCGATGTAGTAAACAGCCTCATTCTTCAATTTGACTATTTTTCTCTCTCACTTAAATAATTTTGGTGGAGATTTCAAAATAAAACTGAATCTACTTCTTATTAATATTGCCAAATGAGTCACCCATATGCATAGCTCTAATACATAAAAGGAGCATTTTCTTTTACTTCCATAAAAATATCCAGAGGGCAGTGGCAGTGAGAGTAAATTGAGAAGACCAAAGTTAAACAAAACCAGTCTCGTACACTTTCTGCAACTTCATTGTCTGCTTTGTGTCTTGCAGGGGAAAAAAAAAATGTAGGTTCGCACTGTACAAGTTCTATAGTTAAAGAAATTATCATAAAAACCCAATGGCTATTTCAACTGCCTCACTACTTACGCAAGCATATAGAGACTTAATTTTCACATTCTGTCTTGTTAAGACCATGGTAGGTAGCTGGTGGGTAATTGTTTGTAATGTCACCCCAAATGATTTGAAATTTGCCAACTTTCCAGTTTTGCTCTAAGTCCAAATCTAGGACAGATTTATGGAGTTTTATTACTGAAATTGATAGGTTCATATATCTTGAGCTGACTTGCCTGGAGTCCACAAAATTCCAGAGAATAATTGACTGACCAATCCGTGTGGTGTCTGTAAATGTACACATTGAATATAGGTCCTCTCCACGTCTAAACCTGCCTTCAGTGTTCTTCCTTCAGTGCTAACTCTTGGAGCAGTGTCTCTGTTAAATCAGTGGCTAAACTGCCACAAAGCCCCAAGAGTTTAGGATGCAGCCTGCAGAGCTTTGTTCACAAGACGGGACACAGTGACATTCTTGCATGCTTTATTTGCCAAACATTGTAGTTTTCAGCTGACAGGAGCTGTTTTATAAATCTTGCATCCCCTCTGTCTTTCTAACCAATACAAATGAGAAAAAAACCAAACAAGACTATCAACCTGGGTCATTGAAATGTTTTTGACACAGAAATGCTTCAATATTCACAATTCTTTCTTTCCAAAGAGTCCTATATTCAACTGGAAGAAAAAAAAAATATCAAAAAGCATTTTCAAAATGAAACTGGAATTATTGTTGTCTTCTTAAAGTTAGCTGGAGGCAAACGTTTTGCTCCCTGTGTTCTTTGGGTCAGCCAGCTGACCAGAAAGCCTCTTGCTTCCACAGATCAAGTAACTGATAACTTTTATGCCTGCTTGCATTAATCTACACAAATAAATGTACATTGTGTGCATTATGTACATAAAAATCCTAATTCTTCTTACACAGCCTTGTGTACAGGAACAGCATTAGGATAACTCAATAATGATCATGTTATTGTTTCCCAATTGCATTGTGTCTTTAGTCCCAAAGGAAGGATTTCCAAAGCTTTTTACACCTGTAATATAACTATTTCTTGGACAGATTCTGTATATCAGCTGTTGGCTGAAGGGAGGTGGGAATGCAGACCACGTTCTGGGATAAAACCCTACTCTTCCTTAAAAACGTGTCCCAAAATCATAGACTTCAATGCCCAATGCTTTGTGTGGCTTCTTTGGAGGAAATGTCTAATACCCAACGTTGGTTTGCTCCGCTCTGAGTTTCAGTTTGTTCTGCTGTCGCACGTGCACACACACACACACACACACACAGAGTTTAAAAGGAGTGACTTTGGTCTGTGTAAGGGGAAAACAGCGTTCCCCTGCATCCCTCGTATTTGGCTGAGCCTGGTTCCCGAGCAGCGCAAAGCGCATCGTTTGTCCGTTGCCTCTGGCCCAGAGATGGTGACATCTCAGTGGCACAGGTCTGTTTAAGGAATAAAGTTTCTAATCCAGTAAGCATGAATCATGCACAAAGATTTTAGCCGTTAGAAAAACAGCAATGGTGCAGAGAATTAGGGCAATAATTGTATGTACATACAAAGCGAGACAGGATTCAGATTTGGGGATTATAAAGATCATTATGTTCGTCGGTTATAGTGAATATGGGAGTTTTTCAGAAGGGCAGAACAAACAAAAGGGAGAAAAGAGGGTGGAAGGCAGAAAACTGGTATAAGTCACAGTAAATATATTTCTAAAATACCCAGTCTGACACAGTAATTTACAAAAATATTTTAATGGCATCATAAAATATTCAATATAAATAACAATTGTTCTTAAGAGGACTATGAATGGCTGGAGATACTGACTATTCATTACAGTCCTGTTCAATTGGCCCATTTTCCTGCGGACATCATTTTGAAAAATATTTGAATATAGGCAGCAACAGTAATTAGCTTTTGCCTGCCTGCTTGTCTAGATCAAAATGTACAGACGTGTAGGAATCTGCCGGCACAAGACAACTGCATACACTGGGGTTTGTCCCACAGACTTTAAGAGAGAACAATATCTGCTATATAGGTTTTTAAAATGAACCTCTGGGGTTTCGTAATGAATTGTTTCCCAATTTTAGTCTCATGGAAAGTTTCGTAACTGTTTAATCCAAAGCCCATTGGAATGAATAGAAATCTTTTCATTTACAACACGGGATTTTGAATAAAACCCCAAGTAGCCATGAAATAAATGTAGCTCTATAAAAATGAAACATAAATGTGCCCAGAAATGATTTCAAAACTGTTCAAAATTTCATGGAGAATATATTTTTTTTTCTACAGGATTTTAAAATCATATTAGGGATTTCATAGGCAGAAGTGAGATTTCTCATCAGATGTCAGAAGCTGGCTGGAAACGTCTACAAAGGATCTCACTTTCTATTATTCTCTGTGAGACAGAACACCCATCTATCTAGAGAGAAGGTGATAATTCTGCAGGGATTAATTCTGAATTCGCTCTTTGCTACGATACCACCCCAAGTGATCATGTTAGTCTTTTCAAAATATGGTAAAAATACATGACAACTAGCAGTTTTAAACCCATCTCCAGAAGTTCCCGACTGTTTTAGAGAGGTTTTAGGAGATTTCACAGCCCTTCATCTGAAATACGGGATGCACTGTGTTGCCACTGCAAAGCTCCTTTGTGTTAGAAGGCTCAACTCTTTTTCACCGGATTTAACGTGTTTCCACTCATCTTCTGTCTTCCTCTCTCTGTTTTTCACATATATACCTATGTGTATATACATGTCCAGCCAGGTCTATGTATGCGTGTTCTCCGTTTTTTTATGCTGAGAGACATTGCAGGGTTTTTTCAGCTTAGTAGAAAAGCAGCCCTTCTCCATTAATGCCAGCAACAGTGTCTTCGGGGATAGATTTCAGTATCAACCCCCAAAAGACTTGTTCCTTCACTGAAGTAAATTATTGTATTATTAGTTCTTCTTCTGTATTTGAGAAGGTGATGAGATCATTTATTGTTTTTAAGGGTTAATAGAGCCTGTCAGGGTCTTTTTCCCTCGGCTGGTTTCGCTGCTACTATAGGATCAGTAACAGCTCCAAGCTACATGATGCTAAATCAGACCACACTTTCCTGAAGAAAAGAAAAGAAAAAAAGAAAACTTACCACCAAGCGAAGAAGCAGTTCAGTCTGGTTTAAAGGAAGGGGAGGGAGGGAGGCAGGGGGAACAGGGACTAACTTTGGAGAGAAAATAACAAACTTTAAGTCCTGAGGTCTTTCCTCTATATTGAAAAGGCAGTTTGGAAAGGAAATTAGTAAAAACAAACAGAAGGTGCCAAGGTTTCTTTATCATACCTGGAGTAGGATATGCTAAATTCCACAAGCCCTCGCACTGGCGCCTGGTGCTGCGCTGGAAAAAATGGTACCCATGGCTCTATAAAATGATCTATTGGGACTTCAAAGTCGTGGCAGCCCCGTGTGGCACAGGATGTGCTCAATTAATTATGTGATTTTTAAATGACAGGGGTTGGGAAAAGTAAAAATAATAAAAAGGGAGGGGAAAAAAAAGAACATGATGGGGAAGAAAAAGGTTTTTAAAGAAAATAATATTAAAAAAAAATTGGAGAAGTAAACTGAAAGGCCTTGTTGTCTGTCTGCCAAACAGCAGCAGCAGATAAGGTCCATAGTTGCCGTGGAAACTCAGGCCCGTAGGAGACAGAATCCAATTTCAGAAACCACAAAATCAACATAAACGTGTGCAAAAATAAAAAGGTTTGTTTGGCAAGTAATAAGTAGAAGGCTACCAATGTATAAAACAGATGAACCGGGGTGACCTTAGCCAACTTTAAGCCATAATAATGACGATGTCCCATGTAGCTTTGGCACCTCCCAAATAAGCAGTAACAAGACGCCGGCCGTGCCGCTGACTGTTATCATCTAATTGCCACTCTTTTTCTGTAATGCTCAGTCCCCCCATCAGCCACCCCCTTCGCCCCCTCTCCCTTAAAAAAAAAGAGTGAGGAAGGACAAATATTCATTAAAGCAATGTTAGTAATCTCATTTTATACCTCAAAAGGGTCAGGGATTTGGAACTGATGCCTTTAATTCAATTTTCACCTATATATTGTCTACTAATACTGTCCAAAGTCATTATATATAAAAAAGTCATTCTCTTTTCCTGCGCTTTATTATATATGGCCAGAGAACGTCAGACCTTAAACCATTTTCAAGTCTATGAAGACAATAAAATTCCAACCTGCACAGTTTTCCTGGAAAAAATGTTATAGCGCCTGAGTGGCTATCATTATATTAAGACAGCCATCACTAAAAAGACTCCTTCTTTTTACACCAGCTCAAGGGATTTCCTTACTGAAGATGGCTTTAGGATACTTGAGCATCTTTGAAACCAAACTCTATAGGTCTTGGGCTTAAGTGGGACGGCAAAAACTTTCCCCTGCTTATAGTTTTTTGGAAAATTTTAGCATGTTCTGCCATTCTAAGAGACACCCTAAAATAACCCAAACCAACCTCAGAAGCCTAAAGCCGGAGAGGATTTCACCCAGCCCGGTCTCGGTGGCTGCGAGTGGGATGTGGGCAGTGAGGCTTTAAGGGGCTGCTGTGGTTAGAAACTCCCCAAATCCTGCTCTGCTCCTCTGGAGAACATTTCTTAACTTAATCCAACCAAACAGCAGAAATATCTCAGAAGCAATTTTAAACAGTATCGCCAGCACGCGGGGAAAGTGGTAGGGGGAGACAAACAATTGTGCTTGTGGGGTAAAAACTCGATTTTATACTTTATTACAACCTGTCTGCTGGGAGCCCCTGACAGTAAGAAGGGATGCATTCACTTTATTTTAAGGGTCCGTGTCCAAAAGAAACAACAGAATGGATCATGCCTTCATTCAGCGCTGAATGCCTATTTCTGCTTTAGAAAATAAGACTTTATCTTCTCTATCTGATGATTACTCTGTGTTTCTTTTTCCCATGTGTCAAGAACAAGGAGCTGTGTGTTCGCTCTACGCTTCTGCTGCCCGACCCGGAGCGCTGCAGTCTGCTGGGGAAACCAAACCAAAACAGAGTCCCGAGCAGGACGCCCGTAACGCTGCTCCTCATCTTTAGGATAAAGATCTCTTGGTCAGCTGGTGCTCATAGTGGCATGACATAAGCGTTGCTTTAGCAGTGCCTGAGAATATCCCATATAAAATACAGCACTGGAGCTGACTGGGCCACTTCTTGGCAGTGAACTGGGGTTATTCACTAAGGACAGCAAAACTTAAAGGCCATTAATCATAATAGGGCCCTTATTTCTGTAGCGCTGCGTCCTATAATTTCTTCTTTCAGCAAATGCCTTGCTTCGATGTTAACTGTCCTTATTCGGGCAAACGCAACTGGCTCCAGTGTTGGCCAACGCACTCCACGGGAGGGTCTGTCTCGATGCGCGGGAGTAAGGCATTCTCCTCTAGAATGCTCTGAGAACAGTATTTATGGGCAGGAGAGGTCTTATGAGGCTTCGCAAGGTAAAGGCCTGGTAATCCCCTGCACTTCACACAGACCACGGCCTTTTTGCTTTATGCTCATATTTTCTTGCTTCCAACAGTCGCAATGTGGGCGAAACAGCCAACAGCTTCTTCAAACGCTGTCATTCCTCACTTTCTTTAAGAGCACGGTTATACAACCCCATGGACTTTGAATTACTCCTACAAGAAAAGTGCAGAAGATTGAGATGGAAGCTGTGGAACTAATGTTTTCACTATTTGCATCTCTCCGTACTTTTGCTTTATCAGTGCTTTCATCCAACAGCACAGCAAGCTTCTCCTTCTCCAGCCCTTACTTTGGGAGATTCGGTTCATGTTTTACCCCCAAATGGATGGGTTTTCTGCTATTTTGCAAACTCCTGGGCAGCACTATTGAGAGCCTGGGCATTGCGGACATCTCAGGAACCTGTTACCCTCTCTAAAGGTTGTTTTTGTTAGGGAAAAGCCTCAGGATGGGAGCAGAGCAGAGGAAAGAGATGGGAGGAAAACCTCAGCCAAGAAATATAAGAACATCCCTCGGCGTTACAAAAGTAATTTGCGCTTTCAGCTAAATTCACTACAGCTTTTCAGCGAGTTTAAGAGAAAAGCATTTCTGTGTCACCGAGCAAGCTTAATAAGAAGCAGTGACAGCATGGGGTTCTCATGTCTGGCTGCACGGGGACTCCCCACGCACAATGCGCCGTGACCCCGCGAGCTGTGGGGCCGGAGTTGGGCTTGGAGGGTTTTTCTCTCCTTCACTTTCACGAGACTCGCTCTGTCAGCGAAATCCAGAGCTGAGGTGGCTCACTCGCCGTCCACAGGCTGGATTTGTCACCTCGCCTCTCATGTCCCCAGCAAATGGAGCGGGGCCAAGTTCCCACACTCGGGTCACGCTCAGCCCTCCAGAGCAAATACCAGCAGCGTTTGTTTTTCCTTCTCACCTGGGCGCTGCCGGCTTTTCCGAGAGCTGCTCCTCTTCCAGGGATTTTGCTTTCGACCGTGCGAGCCCAAGCGGTCCTGCGAAAATGGGGCAAAAGAGAGAGGTGCCCCCGCGCAGAGCGCGGCCGGCGCCTACGAGCCGCGGGACGATGGTGCAGCCGGCGCGAGGGGCTGGGAATAAAGAGGTCTGTGTTCCCGGCCTGAGGCTGCCAGCACTGTGCTGCGTGACAGCGAGTGAGTTATTTTGGCCTCGACTTTCCAAAGTGCCCACAAGCTTGGATGCATCGGGGGTTTTTTTGGGTTTGGGTTTTTTTTTTTTTTGTTTTGCATGGTCAATTCGGCTTACTTGCATTATGAAGGACCTGGTTCTCAGAAGCAATTCTGGCCTGAAGATGTAACTCACTTCCCCACGGGCTGCAAAAAGTAGACGCTCGTTACCCACAGGCAGACACCAAAAATTAGCGACAACTCCTCTGCCTAGGTACATAGCTTGGGAAAAGATAATTACTCCTTCTCTCCTGCATATCTGCACCAGGCCAAATATAATGAAGCCCTATATTTTAATGGGCAGTAATGTTTAATATTTGACATTAGGTAAATATACTTTCCTTGCCGCTAGAATAATTTCATACAGATTTAGGGTGGAGCTTTGAAAAGCTGCTGGGTAATGGAGTACAAATTCGACTGCGCTCAAGGCTTACACTGTTTTGAAAGTCCCACCCTTAATCTCCGATCATTATAAACTCTTACCAGCCAGTAAATCTCGACCGCTGTGTTTTCAATAATGGTTATACCGAAAAACCCAACACCTGAGGTCAAATCTTCTGAGGGGCGGCGGTGGTGTTTCTGAGGACACGCGGTGATGTCACAGGCAGCGCCGGGGGCTCCGCGGCAGAGCTCGGCCGGGGGGGACCGGGGGGGAAATTTCTATTTATGCAAAAGCCTTGGCAATGCGGAGCAATGGAAAAGGACATAAAGAGCGAAAGTATATGGCTGAAATGTAAATAGCAGTTTTTATGAAATATGTCTCCAAGTTCGTCCATGCCCGACAAAAGTTCTTGAAACATATCTGGATATATTGTAATGTCTTTTTTTTTTTTTTTTTAAGTACTTTACCAGTCTATCTATGGCAGTTCAGTGGATGTCAGCAACAGTGCTGCGTTTAAAATGATAGATATTTTAGAATGAAACTATAAATCTTTACAGACTTACAATCTACTTCCTTTCAAAAAACGTGGGTAATGGCAAATGGAAATTTACAGTCGTAAGGAACGGAGTGGCGCTGCCGTTCGCTCTTGATGCAGCAAACACGCGTGTGCTTTCTGTAAGGGGGTGATTCTCCCCGCTGGCCTGAAGTCCAGCAAAGGCATCAGTCGGGAAAGACACGCTAAAATGCTTATGGATACACTCCTTACCCAGCTGAGCTCGTCAAGGAAAAGCACCTTAAATGGTGCTTAGTGTATAGGACTACTTATAATTGATGTAAATCAAACAATAAAAAAATTTTAAATAGGGTAGGCTTAAAAAAAAAAGAGATGTTGGGGGGATTTTGAGCCTCAAATTGGCTTTTCGGACGTGGTGCTCGGACTGCAGCAACTTTAAAGGTCCGGGTTTGGTGGGGATCAGAGTGAGCAGAAACCAACCCCGTTGCCAGTCCAGCTGCAGCCAGCTGCACAGAGGTGCTGACGGTCCCCTCATGCCGATGCTCACTGGGGTTCCCCGCCTTTCCTCACGCCTCCCATCACTACCGAGTGCTGGAGCGGGAAGACGAGGCAAAGTCAGCTCCCCCAGCCAGTATTCAGGACGGCAGAGAGGAGAGGAGGGGAAAATCCTCTAGAAGCCACAACACTGGTCCCGTACCAAAGCTTGGGTAAACACGACGGACGTGGTGGAGGAAATTCTCGCTGCTGCTGGGGAGAAGGTGCCTCTGGTTTGCGGGAGGGAAGTGGCAAAATGCAGGTTTAATAAGGTAGCAAAACTGGCCTCTGAGCTTCATCTACCTTCACGGTGTTCAGAAACACCATCCGAAGCATTTTGCAACGTGGTATCAGGCACTGAAGATGGTTTCTGTTCCCAGATAGTGACCTTATGACAGGGTACACCAGCAGTGTGCGTGAGATTTCTCCTCCACTATTTTTCTGTACAAGTTAATAATAATATAATAAATTACCGTGAAAGAGAATAACAGATCCTCCTTAAATCATAACATTGAGAATCTGAATTGTTTTTCAGAAGAAAATTAAATAGCCCATTTTATGATTTATTCTCTTTTGCCACACATGCGAGGCATAGCTTATTTTTCCATTAAATTTTAGCTGGCCTCCAAGCACAAGAAAGAAAAATGCTTGCAAACACCACATTTTTTTAGGACTGGTTGAGCTGGAATAAACATCAAGCATCACCTTTTTATGTTTGATGCATATACCAATGCTGTGCCGTCTCATTTGAGGTCTTTTTCAGGACCATAACACCAAACAGAGGTGCTTCAGCTTGCGTTGCACGGAACTGACTCAGCCCGGAGATCCCAGTTTGGTCACTGTATGATTTGGGGAGGGGGTACATTTTCTGCCCAGTGTATCACACAATAACAGTGCTAAGCTTAAAAACAGTCAGAGAAATGGGCTCTGTTTTTTGCGGGGTTAAGCAAGACAAAATCAATTAGTGTCTGAGACCTCACAGGTTTCTGTAGGCAAATTGTTCCAATTACCAGTACCCGAGAGCAAATTAGGAGGCAATTAAAAGGAGCAGCTGTGATTTCACTAAGTTACTCTTGTCACTGTCATACACATTCCATTTTAGGGTCATTAAAAAGGTGTTTTGTCATTCCAATTTTTCTCTAACAGTGGCATTTTTCTTTTACAAAAGTTGAAACACACACTTACTACATTTGGAAGTATTTCCGACAATTGAGAAAGGTGAGGGTATGTGCATGTGTATTTTTATACTCAGTGTGGTTCAGGTAAATCCCTCTGAAGGGGCTTTTGCTGCTCCTTATTCCAAGAGCTGACTTGCATGCACAGAAGTCTCAGAAAAAACCACACCTCTGTGCACAACGTATGCTTTCTTGCAAAGCATCTCTCAGAAAGAAAACCAAGAAGAGTGAAAAATCCATTATCTATCCATCTTCTTGCCTGAAACAAAACAATAAAGGATACATTCACACAAATCATGTACAAACCATACTCAAGTGTCTACCGTTATGAAATCTTTAGTCAAGGATCTCAGGTCATGCTGCAAATATGAATTAATTATGCTTCACTCGAGTTTTGCCTCACAGTCAGATGAAGTGGGGCATTAAGATTTAAATTGCTCAGCATCACACAGGAAATAGGGATCCTAACCTTTAGTATTTCCTAAGCAAATTCACCATCCTTAACTCATTCCAATTGAAAGAAAAATTCAGGCTATGCAGCCTCGCACTGTCAAGCCCAACTTTCCTCCTCTGACTTCTTCCCCTACACACCGTCCGCTCTCACCAGCCATCCTGCCCCCAGCTCTGCCTTTTTCCATTCACATTCCTAAACCTCTTGGAGATTCTCCATCTCTGGACCTTCAATCTCAGAGCACTGCCTAATCCCGACGTGTTTAATGCTTTGGGTGCTGGCTGCTTTCCTTGGGCTTGGAGCCGTTCAGCGGTGAGAGGCTTCATGCCAAGGAGGGAGCATTTCTGGTCAGTGGGAGGCAGAATCAGCCCCAAGCGTGGGGAGGAACAAAGCCACTTTTCTTGGATGTTGCCCGTCGATTGATCCACTTCATCTCTTCACCCAGCTTGTATTTTTAGCTGGAGCAGTCCCCACTCACTGCTGAATCCCAACCCCTTGGGAAGAGTGGAAGCAAATCACATCAGGAGCAGAGCCGAGTACAAACGTCCAGATTGAACATTTTTTTTTTTTTTGCAAGAAAGGCATTTTGCAGTCCTACTGAATCACTGCACGCATCTGTCCTGTTTGGGGGAGCAAGGGTGAGAAGAGTTGGTGGAGGTCTGGCACTTGGCACTGCAAAGGGCGAGCGGAGAGGGGACGGGAGCTCCTCTCTGCGCTCGAGGAGATGTGTGTTCCGCAGAAAGGTACAGAGGGTGGGAGACAACCCCAACCTCTGGGAAGTGGGAAGGAGAGACAAGGGCCAGGTCAGAGCAGGAGCAAGGAAAGGACAGGGAGAGTTAGAAACACACGTTTCAAGGAGTTGGGATGTTGATTTGTTCCTGAGCATTGAAAAGGTTAATAGTCGTCTTAGTTGAACACCGTGTGTTAGTCTGAGAGGTACCACCCAAGGAAAAAAAAAAAAAGGCAAATTAAAAAATAAGCTTCACACCCACTAGTCTGCAATCGAATCTGCTCCGTCATGCTGAGGGACTGGTGGAGGAGAGGAGAGGAAAGGAAAGCAGCTCGCTCCAGCCCTAATAATTCTGATGATTCATCGCTCCGAATTAACAGAGGTCTTTGGGGACAGAAGCAGCGGGATCACACTGCTTCTTTAGGGATAATAAACACTCCTGGTAAACATGCCTTCCCCGGCCCCTAAATGTTCACCTCACGCAAATACGGTGAGTCACAGATCCCACCCAACGCAGGTCACCGGCTCAGACCTTCCCTCAGCCCTTGCACTGCCCGGCATCCGTCCTCCCCGGCAGAGGCTGCTGGAAAGCACATGGGGTTTATTTATTTGGAGAGAGATGCACATACACCCACGCACACATGCACACTCGCACATATATATCTGTATAAGAAAGACTTTTTTTTTTCTTTTTTTTTTTTTTTTTTTTAAGAGAGCATGGAAAGGCATCTTGCCAAATAAACGACACTAAGCGGCGCGTTCCATTTTAGGTGTTGACAGTGGATAATAAATCCCGGCCCTACCTAACATTTACAGGAACATTATAAAATAAGTGAAACGGCGTGAGCTGGTTCCCAGGGCAACCAGACAAACACAATAAACAGGCCACAGAGGCAAGAGTAAGTTACACCATACTCCTGGGTCTCAAATATATCACTTTACATTAGCCTTCTGCTGTTGCTGCTCCTGAAAGCTCTTTGTTTTATTATTATTTGAGAAAAAAAGAAAAAAAGGAAAAAAAAAGACTGGTATTTTTTTAGTGCAGATCAGCGTGAAATCGATGAGTTCCTTTGGTTGCTTGTCTTTATAAGTCTTTTACTGCACGTTAAAGCTTCTGTGAAAATAATAATGACTATTAATAAATCTTTATAAAGAACTGCATCCCCCTCCTGCAGAAGAATATTATTAATAAGGTGTCTAGCAACCCAGGGCCTTTGTTGGCCCACGAAAAACTAGTTTTGAGGGGTATTTTTCCCCAACACAGATAGAAGATTAACTGTAAAATATATGGGGTGGCTAAATCAGCTTTCTCTTGATTCAACAGCCTTCCTCCAACTTGTCATATAACCAAACTACAGGTTTGGATCCAGCTGTCACTAATTAGAGGATTGTTCTCGAGCCAACCAGGTCATTGCAGCTTGGGCTCATCAAGTCCCATGATGAGCTGTACAAGACAATGACATTTAGTTCTCCTATTAACCAGCCAATGCGTTTCTTTTCATCTACTGTCTGGGGGACTGTGCATATGTTACATCAATATTTCCAGATGCGTTCCCTAAATATGTGATTTTGAGATTATGGACTGCTCAAGAACAGGAACGCAAAACTTCATTTGAGATGGGAGAAGGAAGGTGAGATTTTCAGGGAGGCACAGAAGTTGTGATAGGTTTGGGAACGATGTGATCGTTCTGGGAAGACCTTAGAAGTTCCTCAGCTTTTAAGACCACCCACAACTGATTCATCCACTGATGCATTATCAGTGCTGAATGAACCGATTTTTGCAGACCTTTCTCCAGTCCTGCCCATCTACTACTGCAAGCCATGTTGTGCTTAAAGCTCTCCTGTTTATGCTTGCTGAGCCATCTTTTTGTGGTTTCTGTAATTGTTTTGGCTTGTCCTCTTTCAGGATGGGCAAATAGGGGAGGCTCCATCTCAGAGAAGTGTCCCGATGATTCTACCTGGATAGAAACTGGGTGACTCAAAAGCTGGATATGGAACATGTGAATCTGGAAACCCTAAATGAAGCAGCAGGAGTCATTCAGTCCATCTACATCCGCTTCTCCCGACCTGTCGTTGCCTGAGGAGCAAGTAATAGTGACCAGAGGGAAATTGCTCAAAAACAAGGGGGCACCAGTTAATAGCCCCAAAATTTTAAAGGCACTTCATCACTGACTAGAACCCTTCTTTGTGTGTTATCCGAGGTTTTCTGCACAGTAATGACATTTGGAAGCGTGGATACCAGACAGACTTACAAGTGAAGGGTGGGGTAATCACATGCTCCCGGTTTCTTTGCCATATTTAGCTCCATCCTTTCCAGACTGCCGCAGCTTACGGGCTTCGGTCGAGTGGCCCTGCCAAGAAACAAGCTGTTGGCCCGCAAACACCAGGGTGGATGGCTGCTGAGTGAGAACACATCCACCCGCCCCGCTCTGAGAGCAGAGGCGACAGCTTTGTGTGCCATAACTGTGTGTGAAGGCAGGGCTAAGAGAGTGGAGGTGGCTTTTTTTTTTTTAATGACTAAATCACCGCCCTATTGATGACTAATTAGAATGAGTGAGGTCCAGATGGCCAGCTTCTTTAATGAGGCCAATTAAGGATCCAAATGTTTTCATACAGTGCCCTTTTTCCTAGAAAGACTAAGCGGCAATGGAGGTCCCACCTTCTGCTCCAGACACAGGTCAGCAACACGATCCTAGAGGGCTTAAAAAACCAAAGGCAAATGCGATAAGGAAAAAAACAGTGCAGGTTTTCAGCAGGGAGGCTTTGTGTCGTGCCTCAGTCTCCAAGATTTATGCCAAAGTCCACCCCTGAACACCTTCCCAAAACTAAAAACCTTTCCTTGGTAGGGTTGCCCAGCTTCACTTGCTCTATTTTATTATTTTTTTCTGCTGCAAACTCTGCACTCCTGAGTCATGGTCATGAGGAGAAGAGCCGGAACACTGTGAAGCAGAATTTCCGATTTCTAACCTGAAGAGACTCAGTGAGTAGCTCACGAGGTTTCCACCCTTGTTTTGCAGGTTTTCAATAGGGTGTCCAAGCAACTGCCTCTGGAGTGTTTATTTGAACGGAAGGACCTTCCTGAGGCTCTGTCCTCGCAAGAGCTCTTTCTGTCTGGCCACCTGAGGTTGACAGGGCATCCATTCCTATGTTACAATACTACCCGAGGCCCTCCTGCCTATTTCTCTTCACAAGACCCCCATGAAACATTTGCATTTTACAGGTGGGGAATCTGGGAGAAGAAGGACTATTTGTATTGCACAGAACGCAGAAAATAAAACAGAGAAAGGAACCCAATTTGCATACTCTGGGCTAGTCATTAGCTGCCAAATCAATCGTCTTGCTACTGCACTTCCTGGACATTAAGGAAGAAAGCAGAGTCCAACTCCATCATGGGTCAGATATCTGCAGCCTTTGCTCCGGTTAAGGAGTGTTTATGTCAAAGTCCACCACACTCATGCGCTTTCAGCAGAGATGCTCAGATGAAAAGCCCCCAGACCTGCAGCCAGTTCTACCTCCCAGTGACTTTAGGGATGCAAAATTTGCCTCAGTCCTGAACTGGTCTGCAAGCATGAAACTTAAACATTGGTTTTTGATAAATGAAACAATTATTTTTTTTTTTAATCCTTCTATTCACAAAAGATTTAATTTTTACAAAACAGTTTTTTGTTTTTAATAATCTAAAGGGATAAATAAACATTCCATTTTAGTATTTCCAATAACTGGCGTAACTCCTCCTGATCTCAGCTTGGTTTCAGGGTAGCCGAGGGCCCGACTGAGATGTCTGAGGGTCACGGGCTGCTCAGGTGAGCGGGCTCTCTCGCCTGGGAAACGGCAGCAGAGGAATGCTCTGCATTCCAGAATGTCTAAGGGCTACTTGGAAACGTGCACGTCTGAGTGCGCTGGACTGGATCAACCACAGACATTATGAGGTTTGTGGTGTGTCTGAGTGTAACAATAGCAACCCGAGTCTATACGAGATTTCCCGGACGTGTTAGGCTAATATAGATTACATATGTTCCGTTAAATACACTGCGAACTCCAGGAAAACTGAACTGGAGTTGTGGTGCAGTTACCTCCTCAGATGTGTAGGAAATAACGTCAGTGTTGCCAGGATCCGTGACTACGTGGTGTTATATATTTTTCATTATTATCATGATTATATTTTTTTCATTATTTACCCTTTGCATGGTCATCCACTCACCCCTGGTCCTGTAGGTTGGGTCCCAGTCCTGGTAAGGACCATAGAGTGACCACAGTTGTCTCATGCAGAAGACAGGGAACACGGTGTTTCTTGTGATAAGAGATCTGAATCATTTCTTCCATCAAAATTGCGGAGATAATAGGCTGTAGAAAAGCTGATGCTCTAAAAAGTTGGAGGTAGAGAGAACTTTTGAAGCCTTTGGCAGCTAAAATTGTCAATGTGTTTGAGAAATGATTGACCAAGGAGCTACTGGAAGCATTGCTCTAGTTTACAAGATGTTATTGGGCGAGTGACAGTAAATATCTGTGACAATGAACCTTTTCCCCGAATTCTTTAATAAACAAAATGAATAGAAAGAAATCTATGTCTGGAGAGAAACCCCCGGGTCAGGCAGGGAATGGGAGACCAAATGCTCTACCTGATGCGAATACAGAGGCTCTTGCTGTCATTTAGATTAGAAAAATAGGAATGAAGCCCCAAATTTCTTTGCTGAGTTGATAAGTTCAGGCAAAACGCATGCCTCGCAAGTGGGCAAAGTGAAGCTCGAAACAGAAACGTCGAATAGTTTGTGTTTCTGGCAGGACGGAGGCTCACGGGCAGTTACAGGGAGAGTCTGGCAGAGAGCAAAGAAACGTGCTGCCCACCGGCCCTGCGGGCGCCCGAGCAGACGGAGGCCTGAAGGAAGCACAAGGCCATTTAAGGGCAGAGAAGTCTCCTGGGAATTTCTGACGTACTTTGGGGATAAGCTGAGGCAAACAGAAAAAGGACTTAAAATACTAATAGTGGGCAGAGCAGAGACAGCCTAAAAACCCAGAGGTTGAGCTCCCTGCGCAGTTATTTGTGGCGCTGGGTAGGATTTCACTCGTGGTTTCTATTCTTTCCCTCATCCTTAAAAAATGCGACGGATTCAATAAGCGTTGTGACTGCCACCCAGGTCCAGCATTGCAAAACCAGCCGACCCTCCCCATTCGCACGGTCCCTGATCCCAACTGGGCTTCCAGACTGGGCACGCGGAGCGCGTCGGGGTGACCTAACTGGTCGTGAGTGGCCGTGTCACAGCACACAGATTACCAGACTTGGCGTCAGCTCACAGCAGTCGCCCCAGGTTTTGCAGGTGTCCGAAGAAAAGGCTGTCAGCAGTGGGCGTCTGACGGCACTGGGTGGAAAGCTGATAGACCCGAGTCCCTGATTTATTTCATTCTTCCCTGAAATCTTAGTCCAGGGCCCAGAAAGACACCAGCATCCTGGGCTGCGTCCCCAGCAGCGTGGCCAGCAGGGCGAGGGGGGGATTCTGCCCCTCTGCTGCGCTCTGGGGAGACCCCCCTCTGGAGTACTGCCTCCAGCTCTGGAGCCCCCAACCGAGGAGAGACATGGAGCTGGTGGAGCGGGGCCAGAGGAGGCCCCGGAGATGCTGGGAGGGCTGGAGCCCCTCTGCTGGGAGGACAGGCTGGGAGAGGTGGGGGGGTTCAGCCTGGAGAAGAGAAGGCGAAAAAGGGGAGAGCTCAGAGCCCCTTCCAGTTCAGGGAATAACAGCCTAAATTAGCTTCCTTCAACACTATAAATGTGGATATTAATGTCAATAGATAAATATGCATTAGGAAAAGCAGGATAAACCAAATTGTATTTGGATAATTATTACCTTACTACTCCTAGACCAACATGCAGAAGTGCTGCAGTCCTGAAGGTCAAAGAGCATCCAGGTTTGTAACGACAGGTTAATACCTCCTATTTCATCAGTCGACGAGGCTAGGGAATGGCTTTAAACTGGAAGAGGGTAGGTTTAGATTAAACATTAGGAAGTAGTTTCTCACTTTAAGGGTGGTGAGACACTGGCCCAGGTTGCCCCAAGAAGCTGTGGCAGCCCCATCCCTGGAGGTGCTCAAGGCCAGGTTGGACGGGGCTTGGAGCAACCTGGGCTGGGGGGAGGTGGCCCTGCCCAGGGCAGGGGGGGTGGAACAAGATGGTCTTCAAGGTCCCTTCAAACCCAAACCATTCTACGATTCTATAATCTCCTCTATCTGCTGCTCCTGTGTCAGTGCCTTTGCTCCAAAGCACAGTTCTCCTGCCAGCTTCACCCCCGCCCCCCCGCCAGCCTCCATAATGACTCTGAATCTCCGATAGCTCCTGCTGCCCTTTGCTTTATGCTTCTGCACTCCGATGTGCCAACGCTGCCCGGTCACCCCCCTGCGCCCCTGCAGCAAGCACGGGCTTCACGAGTTTCCAGGCAGGGGAAGGGTGTGAATGTGCTATAAGCCATATGTCAAACAATTATCTGTAGCTACACTAAGCAGCAAAGAATGCATTTCTAAAGCTCTAAGGAAAGTTTCTGGCCTTCAGTCTAAACACTTGTTTTACCCTGTTTCAGGTTTGGGAAACAGCTTAATTTCCTTTAGAAGTCAGTGATCAGTCCTAGCCCAGATGCCCCATCCTGCCCGCAGAACGTAGACACACCGACACAGAGAAGACCAGGTACCACTGACCTCACGGTTTTGGATTCATCATGGGTCATCCTAAACACCCTTCCACCACAGCTACATCACCTTCTAAGTAGTGATGGAAATGTTGCCAAATTCCAGTGCAAATTGCCTTTATTTTGGTCGGGTACTCCATGTTTCTCCCTATGGTGATGCATAAAGGACGACTTAACACACTACAGAGAAAACGTCATTTTCTGTCCACCCATGTTAATGGATCAGGTGAAAATCAAAGCTTTTTCCAGATGCATCTTTCTGCCCGTAATTTAATAAAACAGAGCTGAGACTCAGAGCTACCCATAAGCCATTTGCAGAGTGCTATTTACCACCACTACCAAGTCACTACACCCCCCAGGTGTCCTTTCAGTTACTCCTCTGTGTGTGTGGGCAGGTAAGAAGCATCTATTCGGTCCCTGTTTCAGGAGCCGCTTCCAGCACCAGGCCAGCTAGCCGGGCCATTTCCCTCAACACGCTCCTGGCAGCTTCATCGTACTGCTCTGAGAGCTCCTTGGCCAGGCTGATTTTTTGGATGTTCTCTCTCAGGTTACCTTCTAGCCGTACCTGGTCCAGGTACTCCGGGTTTGCGGCTTTGATCCTTTCTTCCAGCTGAGCCTGGCTCTGAAGCATCGAGCAGATCATCTCCTGGAGTCTAGTTTTTCTAGCAAGGACACGCTCTGTGGAACGACTCAGCTCCCCCACCTGCTGCTGGACCCGCTGCAGTTTGTCAGGCAGTTTATTCTCCTTTACAATGAGCGAAAAGCTATAGCCCTCCACGCACACCTGCACCTTGTAGGCACCTGAAAAGACAAAACAGCATCTATCTTGTGATTTGCAACCTAAACCATTCTATGATTCTATGATTTGCGTCTGGTTGGAGTCCAGCAAAGGGACGTCTGAACACTTTTGTTTCTGCAGAATTAAACAAGTGACGCAACAGCTCTCCGGTGACTGACTCTGAAAAGCATCCACAAATAAGCTTGTTGCCCGTGTCCTTATCACTGCCACTGCTCTGTGTGTGTGCACTATATAATAGAGGCGTTTGCCAGTAGCAGCCCAATAGACTCATATATAACTTCCTTAAGGACTTCCTTAAGCACGTGGGGCCAAAACCATCCCTGATGCAGCTGCTCTGCCTTCCCCCCAGTGAAATCAATAGTCTTCCCACCTGCCTAGATTTGAACTGTCTTTTCTGTTTGTTCACTTAGTGAAAAGCATAGGGTATTGGGTGAGTTCTGAAAAGCATATTGCAAATCCATCCTAATCTTCCGTTAGACCCCTCATTGTTCTCCCGATCAGGTCCCCCCCAGGGTTCGGGGCAGGTCCTGCGGTATCGCAAAGGCGGACATCACAGGGCGGTGCTGGAGTCAGAGCCCCGTGAAGGACCACTGGAACAGCCATACCTCCTGATGTGTTTTCAGAATCAGCCAGCCCTGTCGGAAACATTATATTGTACCATAAAGTAGAAACAAGCTATAAAAATGGCCAGAATCTCCATGAAATCTGCAATCTGTCCATACTGTGTCAGACAGCATGTGAATTAGCAAAGCTGGGGGCTCCGAGCAGGCTCCAGATACGGGTACTGTGACACGGCAGCACCTATGAGGATGCTGTTAATCCCCATGGTCCCGATTATTTTAATGCTGCCTTCAGTTAGCTCTCAGCTTTCGCCCGCGTACCGTGCTCCCGCTGCAGAGCCTCCATGCAGGCTGTGAGACCAGCGGTGGGAGCGCAGCCAGAAACCTCCTTCAGCTTTTGGGCAGCCTTCATCATGGCAGAGTGATCGTCGTGCTGCTGGTTGAAAGTGCTGGCGATATCGGAAAAGGAGGCGTCAATGGCACGTACATTTACCAGCTTCATCGTGAGGGTCCCCTCCTTATTGAAGACCCCTGGGGAAATTAAAAACCCAAAAGAATCTCAGAGTTTGCAATAGAATAGATCAAGCAGGGATTTGGGGAAGGGGTAAAGGATAGTGAAAACTTGTTTGAAATGAGCGTGGGACCCTGACTTAGATGCCGTGATCAGCTGCTACAGACCCTTCGTTTGGCTTTGGGAGGTTTTTGTTATCTGAAATCAAAACTTTACAAAAGGAAGGACAGATTCCAATCAACTTCTGACAAAGCCATTCAGAGCAGGGGGCAGAGAGAACTTTAAACAGTCCATATGAATAATTTCCAAAATATAAGAAAAATTGCAATAACTTTTTAGTTTGAAATGTAAATTGACTATTGAATCATTCGCCTCACTCCCTGCGAGATTCTGGAAATGCCATAGAGACGAAGGACTCTCCACAGTCAGCAGAAACATGAAATCTGCTCTCAGGACTGAGACTAGATGACAGTGAAAACCCCTCCAACACACCAAGATAATGCTGTGCCAGATGCGAAGAACCCCTCAGGATGGAGGGGTGGGTTATGTGGCCTCCATGAGGCTCTTCCTTTGCCAGGAAGAAAGAGGACCATGGCTTTTACACTTTGTGGCTAAAAATCACCTTGGTTCCACTGAATTTGGATAAAATATGCTGAGTTACAGTAGCAGAGGATCTCATTCAGTAATTTTTCATACCTCCAGTAGATTAAAGATTTCTCCACTAAGCAAAGCCTTCCTTCTTATACAAAGAGAATATCCAGGCCAAAAGTTTCAAATCCTCTTAGAGCATGCTCAGTTGACAATAATTTTAATCAGAATTTGACATTCAAATCCCTTAGGCAGCTTTAGAAATTGCAAAGCAGTTGCACCACTGGAGCCCTAATTGAAAGCTCAGTTATCCAACTGGAAATCACACCACTGGTTCCATGACAGCACTCCTAGACCATAGTTTGTTTTACAAACCTGCAGAAATCTAATTGCATCTCCTGCGCAATGGAATACATGATCCCTTTGCTCGCAATATTTCCAACAAATGTCAGAGAGGTTTGTTTTTTTTATAGAAGGAAAACTTCAGTCTCGGTTTTAAACAATAAAATCTCTTTTAGTAAGTTTCCCTGTTGCCAAATTAATGCTGAGTGTGCTTTGCTTTGCTTCTCTGTTTTGCTTTTATGTGTCTGAGTTTCCTAAAAAAAAAAAAAAAAAAAGAGGAGCAGGGAGGGAACACGGGGTGCATGTGATAGATCTGAATGGGAAATAGAAATGAAGAATCTGTTCTCTGGGGTGCCACAAAAGATCAAGATGTTCCTTCAGATTTATAACAGTGTAATAGAAGGAAAAATGAATTTCTATCAAATTCCATCTAGTTCCATAAAAGTTACTAAAATGGAATCAATGAATAAATAAACACTTCAATAGACTACCCTGAAGTGTATTATGTAGAACTAATTTAAAGAAAATTCAGAGCAAAGTCTGAGCTAATTATTGATCCCATAGCTCACCCTCTTCAGCACTAGTTCTTGGCTCCCTTCCTACTAAATGACTAGGACTGGTCTTTGACAGAAACGTGGGGTTTTAAGAAAATGAAAATATTCAAATAAAATGCCTTGTTTCCTGGAGAAAATCAGACTTTTATTTAAAAAAAAAAAAAACCTGGAAAACATTAAAGGTTTTTGTCTTTCCTGAAAGCTAAACTATTTCATCAAGAGCCTAACAGAGTCCTGTTCAGAAAGATCATCTTGATACTTCTTGGCAGAGTATTTCAGCTGTCCCATTTTAGTCTGAGTGGCTGTCCTGGGCACTTGTTCCCTCCTGTGATGTCCCATTTCCCTCCAGCCAGATGGGAGGCTGGGGCTCACTGGGAGGGATGCAGCAAGATAAGGTGAGTCGGCCCATGTAGGAAAATTCTGCTTTAATTCATCCAAACTGCAGCTCCCACAAACTGAAAAATACCAGCTTTTAATTTTTGTCAAGAAGTTCGTATTTCCTCAGCTTTAATTCAGCCAATTAAATAAGGTTCCTTTTATTTCCCCTTCTGTGACCCCCACCAAAACTTCACTTATTCGGAGCCTCGGGAACACGTGACGTGAGTGAACGGCACAGGGCTGGCTTTGCAGCGTGCCTTGTGCTGGACAATTTATGGCTAAATTAGCGTTAAAAAAGGCAATTGTCCTTGCACACTCCTTTAAACACACCTTTGCACATCCAACTCGTTGGGCTGGAAAAAGCATCCTGATTTGCTATATACTTTTTGCTCATCGAATGTTATTTTGATCTTCACTGGAGTTTCTATGTCATATAAATAATCCACTGCACATTCAGTAAATAATCCATTGCACATTCTGCAGCTTCGACACGTTTTTAGTCTGTGCTTCTTGTAAACAAGCAATTTGGTAGCACCCTTGAATTTTCCTTCATTTCTACTGAATTTAGTATTTTTCACTTCCTGTCCTAAATTGTCCCAAAGTGGCTCCCCATTCGCAGCCCTGCAGTGACTTCTAGAAACGCCTGGCAGTTTGCAAAGCAGTCAGGCTTCTCCTGGATGAAAAGCGCCGTATAAACGTGAGGTCATTACCGTTTAATGTTCTCTTTTATAAGTGCACGTTTACAGTCTCTGGCAGGGGGTCTACACCATTGTTTTTTCTTTCTACCAACGGCAGAGAGTGGGGTGCTGACAATCTGTGGACGTGCACTTCTTGTGTATCTGTGTACAATTTCAGTGGTGGAGCATTTTTGGATGAGTACCAAAATCTACTCATTATCACTTTAACCACTATCCACAAAGAAGGGGCCGAGGGGTGAAATATCCAAAGAAAATAGTTAAAATCTTATTACCAATGTTTCGACAGGGCTGCCTTGTGTTTACAGGAAGGGGTTCCCGCTGTGAAAGAGAAAGAAAGTTATGATGTCTTTTTCAAACAGAGGAGGAATCGGCTTTCTTTACACTGCAGTTTTCGATATATCTATATTCCCCAGAATAACACGCTGCACTTTGGGGGAAAGGGGCTCTTGAGCAGAGCAGGAGGGTTCAGATGGACGGGACCCCGCTGGCATACGGCTGGACCCGACCACCTCGTGCCCTGCATTAAGTCATAACTCACTGGACCACACATTCAGAAAGTGTAAGAGCCGTGCGACCCAAAGAAAGGAAAACTTTACATCAAAACACCGGCTGAAACTCAGGTTTGGAAAGCTCTGAGTAGGGCACGATGCCGGTTTCTCTCACCTCTCCCACCAGAGTCTGTACAACTTTCCCCCTACGTCTTTTGCAGCTCTACCAGCAGAAACCTTGTCATCTCCCCATCCGTCTGTTTCTGAGCCAACATCCAAATGCTTTTCTAACGCTTGGCTCCCTTAGAGAAAAGGCAGCGCCTGAGCCCCGTGAAGCAATCAGAGGTAATCTATCAGGTGATGCCTGACGGTGTGCTGGCACCAAACCCTCTCACTGATCTTTGGTTAAACGGAGAAGGCCTTTTCTGGTTTCAGCCTCCATTATGTGCCCTGGTATTACCACCAGAAGTTGTTACCTGCCTATCGTCACTACACCCCACACTTCATAACTCCCTGTACCAAATCCTACCTCCCACTTCCCAGCCTGTCCTGGGACGAAATGCTGGAAAAAGCATTTGCCAGTCCATTCAGGAAGTCTTTAAAAATCGAAAAAGAAAGGTTAAAGAAATTCGGACCTTTTCTACCCTCCCGGTGCCTGCATTTCTGGTTTGTTTGGGTTTTTTTTTTTCCCCTTGGAAGCTGAGGACACTGACTCTTACCTATCTGGCAGTGAGACCTGTTCAACTCAGACTCTGAAGAGTATCTGATTCTGACAACTACAGACCAAATCCTGCAGAAAAAATTTCACAGCTTCACTTCACAACTGTGAAATTTCAGGGGTTTATACACAAAATTTAAAATATCTAAAATAGCTGCTATATTCAGATTAAAAAGCTGGGTTGTGACAGTGCACTAATAGCCAAGCAAACCAGGACATCTACATCTCCCCTCTTCCAGTTTGAAGCCATTCCCCCTTGTCCTATCGCTACATGCCCTGGTAAAAAGTCCCTCTCCAGCTGTCTTGCAGTCCCCTTCAGACGGTGAAAGGCCGCTATAAAGCCCCTACTGAAAGCCCCTCTCCGTCCCCATCAGCAGAACCTCATGTGCAGAAGGGCCAGTCCTTCTCCCAGTGCTACAACTCCATCACAGATCTTGTTACCCACCACAGTACCACCAAGAACTCCTTCCCCTCCCCTTCCACCCCGTGTCCTCCCTGCACTGTTGACGGCAACAGGGGAAACTGCTTTCTTACCTCTTCTGAAGCAACTGGGAGACAGCAACAGCAAAGGATGGGCATGTTAATAAAAAAAATAAAAAAGAAAAAATCCCAGAAAAGGGGGACGTAAGAGTAAAGCCTCTTACTGGGACCTTTAAAGAGCCTTCTCACACCACAGGATAACAACAGCAACACAATTACAAAACAATTACAGCCCAAATATAGTCAGGACTTCATGTCATGGCATGTCCAGGGACTTCCCACTGCAAGATGCTCCCTTGCCCAAATATTCACCGACAACATTTCTTCAGTCTGCAGTTTTCCTTTCGGCAATGCAACAGCATCCGACAAGTCAGCTTCACTCCCTCTGCAAATAAACTTGGGATTATCAAACAAATACTTTGTTCTGGATTTCCTCCCAGCACTCCCTCCCAGTCCTTCGGGGACGGGCAGAGGTGGAGGGCAATGCCAATCGCTGCTGCCACCACGAGAAACGAGACCGGCCCTGGGGAGAGCTGCGTACGAAAAGCGCTGCCCTGCACCCAGAGCAAGCGTCATCATGGAAACACGGGGCTGCACCTTCAGCAGGGTATTTTATTGTGCCAATAAACCTGGCGGATTAGAATTGGATTGATTTTGTACGCGATGCTCACCTTTGATGTTCATGATTGCCTCCAGACTGCGTGCTGCTGCTTTTCCCGAGTGACTTGCCGCGGTGGGAGGATGGCCCATAGGAGCTGTCTGACACCACGTTTCAACGCATGTTGTCTCTCATCTCCGCGGGCTCAGACAATTTTGGGGGCTATTTCTGATTCCTCCCTGCACACGCTGATTGGGCAATTTGTTATATGTTCATTAAACTGGACAAAATTCATTCTTTCCACTACAAAGTAAGAGTAAACTGGTGTTTACAGAGCAACACGGGGAGCTGTAGTACACCTGATGGATACATTTGTCAGTGAAGGCAGTGACCGGCAGCAGCAGCGCCAGAACTCGGATCCATCCCAAGACAAAACAAAAGCTACAGAGATGGGCATCTCCCTCTCGGCTCTCGAAGAAGCCGTTGAGTTTTGGAGGGCTCCCGTAGCACAGTTAGTTTCCAGCCACTAAAAGGCAGAGCCGTGGATTCATAAAAACTTTCTGCCTCTGATAAAACATAACATGCAATTGTTAAATTAGAAATTCAGATCTCCCGCGTACACGGCTGAACGGAGATGGAGACTCCAAATTCCTTATTATTAACCACAAGGTGCTGGGCTGGTTTTGTTGTTTGCCCCCAAACCTCTTTTCCACTCCTGCTATGACATCTTTTCTCTTTTCCATACCAGTCTTTCAACCACGAATCCCAAGTCATAGTCAGATTTGTGTTTCAGTCTCAGCTCTCCTGCCCGTTCTCTTACTCATATAAAATGGTGCAATTAATTTATTGCAGTCTCGCCACAGTTGTTTTATTCATCATCACCGTAAAGCTCCTGTGAAGTACGCCCAAGAGAGGTAATATCATTTTAACAAAACTGTCCTGATGAAAGAAAGCTGAGAACCCAGGGAGAAACAGTGAGCTTATATACCTCCAGTGTGTTTCTGAGATAATATTTCTTCCAATAAAACCTGATTTCATATGATAATGGGTATACGGCCTGTTCAGTGAAGAAGCCACACAGTAAACAGATATGGCAAAAGCCAGAGAGAAAAAACACCCTTGGCAGACACCAGAATTAAGCTAAGTAAGGTACGGCAAATTCATTGAGATCCGCTCTTACCTCACGGATGGGTCTGGGATGAAAATGCAACTGTCTTGGAAGTGTGTGTGTATCCAACACAGAGATGATCACAGCTATTTCACGGGTGCTAAAATGCAGCTGTGGTGGGTGTTAAAGAGTGATGCCCCTCCTGCAAGAGACAGTGCGAGCTCAGGAAGTGCCTGAGGGGTTTGGGTCCCCGCTTGGATTGTCCGTCCCCAGGAAAAAGGCAGATCCGGGTCCTGGGGTTCTGCGAGCCTGATTCTGTAATGTCTTCGGATCAACTCAGGCAACTCGATGGGTACTGGCTACTCACGATGCTATCTAAGGATTTACAGGAAAAAAAAGACAGATCAACCTTGTAAATCCGCAGTCTAAGCAAGCCGCCATGAGGGTAGTTAGCCTTCTTCATGAATCCGAGCTACATTTTGCTTTACTTTGATTGAGTTAAGATTGCCGCTAGAAACCTTGACACATGTAATTGGGTTTTATGGGCTGCAGGCGTGCACCTCATTTGACTCTTACTATCTAAAACGGTATGTGTACGTCTAAATCACAGCCTGCAACCTGGCTCACTCAGTGATTTCTTAATGCCAAACCGAAGTGCTGAAATGGGCTCTCCTTTTTTTATTCTTTCTAATTTTTTTCAGTTAATACCTGAAAGCCTCTGGAGTTACATTAGCCAGGGCCACTAACAAATACCTGTCCTTCTGCTTCCAGTCTATCTCTGTAGCCCATCGGTTTTTATAATAGTTCTTTTTAATGGCTGGGTAGAACATTAAAAAGGTCTGCATATTAAAAAAAATAATAATAAAATAATAAAACCAACAAGCTGAGATACAAAACTGGACTGTCTCGCTATGACATAGTGCCATGAGGTTCCCAGACTGCTGTTAAGAAAATATAGCTCATACGCAGAGTGCCCCTGCCCAGCTATGCTTCATCTGCCAGGCGATGTCGAAATTGTGCCTTCCTGGCGCTGCCTTTATTTACCACAGTGGCATTGACTTCATGCGCCGCGGCCCTTTCCATCTGGGTTGCCTCAGCCAAGGTCATCATTGCGTAAAGCATGAGCCCGCAAATAGCAATTTCTTGCTATTTCTGAGGAGAATTACTAGTTCTGTTTGCATCAAGGACTGTGAGGAATCCCTGCTACACTTGGGACGTGGCAGAGCTGACTTAGTCAGAGTTTCTTGGATTAGGCAGTAAGAAAAAAAATCAAAAAGAGCTCAAAAGATGAGTCACTGCTGAGTGCAAATGTACTCTGTAGCTTCTCATGGAAATGAAGCTTTCTTAAAAATCATATGATGTGCCCCTATATATACTTTTTTCTATATTTGCTATAGACATGAGAATATACACGTACATATAAACACACAAAGACAGGTTCAAGTACGCGTGCACCCAGAAATGCATGTCTATAAATGTATAACACCAAATTCTGAGTGGAGGGGAGTGTATCTGCCCAGGACATAAACCCTAAATCTGCTGCAGGAATTGCACAGCATACCACCACGTGCCTCTCTTGTGCCTACTTTGCAAAAAAAATAATGCTTTAGGAAAAAAAATGATCATGAAGAAATGATCCTCTGTGTAAGTTCTGAGGGACACCGGATCCAGATTTTAAAGGAATTTCAATGCCCAGCTCTTGATGAAATCACAAACCAGATGTTCTGCTCATCTTCTGTCCATGCCCAGGGCAATGCAGAAACTCTGAGACATTTCCGAAGTGTGAACTTCTGACTTCAAAGTACTGCGTCTTTTCTTCATGGTTTTACTTTGAATTTCCCCTTTCCAGGCAGTCAGGTCATACAATATTACAGGAGGAAAAAGGGAAATGTTGTATGGATGAAAAATACTAATTCAAGATTTTGATTAGTAGGAGTATTTCTTTATTCTGCAAAATGGCTTTGTATGAACTCCTATCCGCTGATAGGGGTGCATTTACAGGTTAGTTAGTTTTGGCACTATCAAAATTACCTACAGATAAGCCGACAGGTTAATGAAAAAGGTAAGGTCATCTGTCTTTTTTCATTTTCCCAATACCCGATTCATCGTCTCATAATTTCTGGGGCATATCCATCAATGATCCGCCATTCAGCTAATCTTTTAAGTATTCACAGCTGAAGTCCAATATATCTAAGAAAATATCTCACCTCTCCAGGCACTCTTTGAATTATCCTTTTCCTGTACCAGCCATTTGTGGCAGGAACAGGACAGCACTGGCTGCTGAAGAGCTGCTCTTTATTCCTGGACTGATTTAGGGACTGTGATGTCTGTCTATAGGCGTCCTACCTGGAAAACATCCTGCATCAACATGGCAGAAGGAAGCAGCATGGCCACTGATCAAGACACCTGAATAACATTGATCCTGTAACTAATCATCATCATAAGAAAGCTGGAGAGGGACTTTGTACAAGGGCATGGAGTGATAGGACGAGGGGGAATGGCTTCAAACTGGAAGAGGGGAGCTTTAGATGAGATATTAGGAAGAAATTGTTGACTGTGCGGGTGGTGAGCCCCTGGGGCAGGTTGCCCCGAGAAGCTGTGGCTGCCCCATCCCTGGAGGGGTTCAAGGCCAGGTTGGACGGGGCTTGGAGCAACCTGGGCTGGGGGGAGGTGGCCCTGCCCAGGGCAGGGAGGTGGCACTGGATGGTCTTCAAGGTCCCTTCCAGATTGAACCATTCTATGATTCTATGATTAGTAATACTAATCTATGTGTTGCATCTATGACAGGAAATAAACATTGATGTTCTTTTTCCTAATGGAGCTGAATCTGCTTATTAATTAACTCCAACCAAAGAGGTTGGCTGTTAGTTATTTCTTGTGGTTGTTCTAATAACAGCTGTTTTGACTCAGAAGGTATAAGGCGACTGGATAAGGAGCACAAAAACGATCACAGAAACAGAATATCGTACCTCCAGCGCGATTTGAGTTCTCCTGCTTTGCTATGTCTAATTAAGGTTTTACAAGATGCTGCAAGCCCTGGTCTCCCTCCACCCTCTGAGAGCCCCCTCCTGCATGGTCACCACATGACGAAGAGACACCCCCATATAAAACACAGCTGCAAGCTATACAGACAATTTACAGGTCTCAGAGATCATATTTACGCAGAGGTCCTGCAGCAGGGAGATTCTGAATGTCGGACCCTGTTGGTGGAATGTCATTAATCAGAGGATAATGGACAGGAAGGTGGGTGGCTGCTGATAGTTTTGGCTCATTTAAGACGGTTTTGGAAGGCTGCCAGATTGTGCGGAGAATTTTTGAAATGTTTTAAACAATACCGTCTTTACAATGTCATAAAATACCAGGGTGGCTCGAGTGGGTTTCACACTGGCTCCCGGCCAGAGAAACCTCAGGATTCCAGTCAGCTGTAACCTGGACTCGAATGTGTCTGTGGGGTGGCCGAGGTCACCAGCACCCCTTGCACCCTCCCTCGTGTTTGTGCACCACCAGAAAGCAGAGGATGTCCACGGCGCTCAAGCTTGCATGAAACCTTACAGCTTGGGCCAAACCTTGAAGCCTCCATCTCCTCTCTTCATGGCTTCGTGACTGCAACTATTTCATGGAGATCCCTCTCCCTCCAAGCAAAGATGTCATGTTGTGCACTACTGAAATAAGACAGTGCATTGATGATCAGGTAGGGCTGAAATTTCCATTGTATTTGAGGCTGGAGTCCAAAATCTGTCTTGCCACAAAGGAAAACGGTTTGTCATGAAAAACAGAGACGCCTGCAGGGACAGAAGGAGTAGAATCATAGAATGGTTTGGGTTGGAAGGGACCTTTAAAGGTCTATCTGGTCCAACCCCCTGCACAATGCTCCAGTAACATGCAAAAAGGAGCCATAACCCAAATGAGAATCAGGTCTGCAGTCATCTTGGGTAAAAAAACATTAAGAGGTTTGGGTTCATGCTTTATTTGTTTCTTGTTTGCTTTCCAGTGCTTTGCACCCATCAGTTCCTCAGACATCTGACCCGGTTCAATGGGAAAAATGGCACAGGGCTCAGCAGGACCACCCTCCTCCCATCCCCTCCGGTCCCCTCCGCTCCCAGGCAGCCGCGCCACGCGCGTCCCGCGCATCACTCTGTCATCTCCCACCTGACACAGCTCTTCATTCCAGAGCCTTCTGCACCGCGGGCGTAATGCACGTGCACTGCCGTAAATAACCGCACCATGTGCAGGACAGGCACGGCCACAACCACAATCATACGGTTTGTAAATAATTATTGGGCTTGTTTCTGTTGGGTACCACTTGATCACACAAAGAAGTGAACTAATTGTATTCATATGAACAAATGCGGTAAGTGGCAGACCGGGCTCTTTATTCTTATCCACAGGAGGGGGTCACACTTCCATTAAAATTAGGGAAACTTTTCTGTGCTCTCTGGAGAGCTGTAACACTGAAGTCTTTCAGCTTTTTAAGAGTAAAAGTTTTCCATGCTGGTAAAAGTGATATTATTTCATTCTATTAATTTAATATTTTTTGTTTTATTCTTATTTTAGTAAAATATCATCCTGATTTCTTTTTTTATTATTTTTCTTAACAGAAAATGATTCAATTTCCAAATGAGACACAGTTCAGAAGGCTTTATTTATAGGAAAGTAAAACCTAAACCTGAAGCTATCTTTTCCTCCCTTCTGTGTTTCCATAAACACGATTTCTCCCAATAGAAAAAACAGTAGAAGTAACTTGTCATAATATCATTCATCAAAAGGAGTCTGATAATCCCAGACATTTGAAGCCACGTTTGCAAGCAAAACACTAAATGGAAACAGAACGCTCTAAGAATGAACCAGTTTGCATTTCTTACCCTTCCTATAGTTAAAAAAAAAAAGACTGTCATGTTGTGAAGCTGTTGGTATGTTATGATGCCTTTTTTGTGCTGTAAATCTACAGCAAAATAATTAACCATGGAAGCACAACGCTGCCACTCCAGCCTCACCGATGTGACACTACGTAAGGGAAACTCCACATCTGGAGGAGATTCGCTTTTCTTCAAGACACAACCAGGCTCCTGAACAAGCCCATCGTTCTGCCAAGGTCACCTCCTTTCTGCATGGCACCGTGTAGCGCGTTATTTATTGCTTGAGCACACAGCACACGTCAGGGCCACACTTTCCCTTTTCAGCAGATTTTGATTGATCCATGAAATAAAACCCGCTGTAACCAAAGAAACTAAAAGCCATCACCAGTCACAATGGGGAGGACTAACAAGTACCCACGAGTGTCCTAAGAAAATAAACAGATATAAAAGCAAATTAGGCAAGAAGGTGTTCTAAATGCTACTGTCCTTGCACAGAGTCAGATGGACACTTCCATAAATTAAGGGTTTAGTCTTCCTAGATGGCTTTCTGTGTTGTTGGCACTGGTTTTGTGTGGTGTGGGGGCTCCTCTCCCTGTGCACAGGTTCCCCAGCCACTAGCACGGGCGCTCACACACACACACTGGAGCACAAGCCGAGGTAGGAACGGTATTTATTCATCCTACTCCCAGCACCGCAGGTTAGTTTTGAATATTTTGGAGGGCTCAATGAGCATTTGCTCACTCCAACTGCTGGTCGTGACGTTTCAAGAAGGTTATTTTGCCCACTGGCTTTTACTACACAAACCCGTGGCACAGCGCCGTTCATTTCGGCCCCTCTGTCACCAAAGGTGATCACACAAGCGCAGGGTTGGGACCCGTCTGGGGGTCTGAAGGCACAGGAGGGCAGGAGAACAGAAGGGGGAACACCTCGCGCGTCTCCGCTGAACAGCTCCGCTCCAAATGCCTTAAAGAACAGACGCTGACCTTAAACCTGCATTTCTATTCAGCCTTAAAATTGCCAAGGCAGTTTCCCTGATACCCCTACAGAGTATCTCAGCCCTTAAAGCCTCACGCTCACTTCATTAGCTTTGCAAGGACTGCTGCACGTCCCTAAAGTTATGAAGTCTTTTTGTTAATAAAAATTATACTGTGATTATATAGTAGCTTAAAAAGCAGTAACGTTAGAAGTCTTTTCAATATTCCCACAATACTACAATAAAATATATGTTATTTTGAATTCCCAGAAATATAATCTTTTCTTGGAAGTAAACGCACGGTATATAATCGCACGCTCCTCCCTGCCGGTGCACGCGCTCCCACCTCCGATTCACATTTATGTTGTGAGTGGCTTTTAATGACAGAACAGGGGAATATATTGTGGTTTCACACATAGACAGATTTTATGGTCACTTATTCCTAACTAGGAGATAGAGAGACATAGCAGAGAAGCATTCTTTCTTTCTTCCAAGGTACTTCAACTCTGAGTACAGTAGGTGGTTCCCTGTATTGTAATGCAATATCTTGGAACCAGTTTTATATCGAGAAGGAGAAAGATAAAACAAATAATCCCAGGGGCTAGGTGATGGGAAATTGTTTTAGGAGAATTCATTTCAGCCCTAATACCTGTGATTTGGGGTAACTGAACACTTGGTTTACTGCCTCACCGCAATAATTCATCGGATTACCTCTCTTCCCCTTCTCAGTGGGCCTGAATGCTGCGATGTTACCTCCTGGCAGTGTGTGCGCCAGCGTATAATCAACAAGGTGATTAAGCAGAGCAAGTCAGCCCGCGCGTCCCCGAGAGCAGGGAAGGGGAGCGCTCCCACCCTCTGGTGTGTCCCACAGGGGACACGGTGTGGGGCGAAGCCACTGGCCCCAGCACGGACCCACCAGAGCGTGACGCAGCACGACCGCAGGCTGCCGAGGGCTGTTGGGGTTGGAAAGCGATGTCTGCAAGTCCAGCTTAACCCCACATCGTACACAGCTTCATTTGAGGAAGTGAATATTGTCTTAGTTCACCGTCCCTTTTCAGCACTTGGCGGTGGTTGGAAGCCTATTTCAGTCTGGAAGTATGTAGGTCTGTCTTTCTCTGTGCTGACGTAGGAGAGTTGGTGACTTCAATGGATAATCTATCTCCTATCAGGCTGTAAGGGCTGTTCTTTACACACAATCCCAGGATGGTCGGGGTTGGAAGGGCCCTCTGGAGCTCACCCAGTCCAATCCCCTTCCAGAGCAGGGGCACCTCCAGCAGTTGCACAGGACAGCGTCCAGGTGGAGACTATCCTGGAGCTGTGCAGGAATGTCCAGGCCCGGACATTCCTTTTTGGGTATTTTAATTTTCCAACTGGACACTGCGGTGTTTGACCTCTCTGCAATTCCTTAGAAGCAATAAAGCACTTAAACTTATGGTTTTCTATGGACAGCGGACTTAAAGTAAATGACTAGTGTTAGGTGTATATTTAAGTGCTCAATGTGTGAAAGTTCAATGACTAAACTTTAGCCTTATTACGTGCCTCACCTTACACAGCCAAATTTTAAAAGATTGGTCAAAATATATTTTTGAGTCACTTAAGTCTCTTCTTTCCATCCCCTCCTTGACATTACAGGAATTTGTCTTAAAAAAAGGCAATGAAAAATGTATTTTTGAAGTAAACGTCACCTAATTTGGTGCTGCTTTTGACTGGCATTTCAGATTTTCTTTTTTTTTCTTTTTTTCTTTTTTTCTTTTTTTTTTTTTAACCAGGATATTAGTAGCTCCTTTACAAGCTGCAAAAATAAACAAGAAAAAGTAAATGCAAGCCTTTGTTTGGGAAATTTTTCCTTTTTTTCTTTGGGTTTCCATTTGAACGTCTTTGGCCGTCTGGGGTGAATCAAGGCTGATCCTGGTGCAAAACTATTCTCCAAGAGATAGCCAAGCTGCTTGAACAAATGGTTCGTGTTAGCTAGAGAAAGACACTGAATCTAAACCATGTGCTTCTAGGTCTTGTGGTTTCAAATTGAACCACAAACACTCAGGCAAGCTGTCAGTCTCTATTCACAATTTCAACCAACCTTGCAGAAAAAAAGGGGGGGTCTTTGCCCACCAATCGTGTTTTTAACCCTTGTGTGATTAGTGGGGTGGCTTTAATGCTTTGCGTTAGGAAGGCATGCTGTTTCTTAGAAGAAGAAGTGAGTAGACTAATGACCTGGGAAAGAAAAAAGGACAAACATTCGATGCAATGGGGGTGAAAATAAAGATGTTTAGAATCCTACAAGGTAGGGCTTGAAGGGATCCCAAGCAATCATCCAGTCCACAACCTTTCCAAGAGGCAAGATGATACAAAACGAAGCCACGGGTGGCAGGTGTCTAGCCCACGCCATGGCAGCCCCAGCAGAGCAGCCTTGAACAGCTTCTGTGCAGAAGAGCTAATTTACAAAACGCGAGACTTTGCCATTCTCAGTAAGCAGCTGCGAAAGTGCTGTTGTAGCAGAGAGTCCCCTGTGGGAGCGAGCCTGGGACACTGCACCAGCGGAACGTGCTGCTACCACCCAGCTAAAGAAACAACCACTGTGGACTTGGGCTGTTCTGGACCAGGACACTAATGTATGGGGGTGTTGAAGCAAATGTCCTGTTTGCTCCCACTTACTATTTGCTGATTTAGACCACACAACAGTGAGCTTAGAGGGTGCCATAGCCTTTACCCCTTCTGTTCCCATTGCTTTGTCAAAACCAGTCAGGGCACCGCGTAACCCAGTGCATGGTCCCAGCCTTTGAGACAGCTCAGCCACGAGAGCCACCCAAGAGAAGATCCTTGTGTATGTCGGAGGACATTATGCGAGGCAGCGATTTGCAGGTTCCTTCTGGGTTTTTTCCAGCATGTAGGTGAGTTACGTGCAAGGAAAGAACTGCTTGTTCAGGAACTGAAGCTGCTGGGGAAAACACATGGGGACAAGCTGCATTTACGTTCCAGGAATCACGCTGGGTAAAACCCTGCTGCAGAGAGTTCAGACACACCTGGTTGCAAGCCCAAAATGGAAATGTGCAAGGGTTGAATATTTTGCGAGGACATGTTCTATAACAGCATTGTTTGGGGGGCTAAAAAAAAAATCCCCACTGTAGGACCTTCGTAAATCTATATCTCCCACCTCAGCACTCTTGAAATACCATAGGAATGTTTGTCTCCTGAAGTGCTGTATCATATTTGGGACTGCTTAGGGCTGAGCTCTAAAGAAGGGAAGAAGAGGTAAAGGTTAGAATTTGTAACTTTGAATCTCATTAGTGGTGTACATGTTAAAACGAGTCGCAGTCTCCTTCCTCCTTGCTCTATTTCCCTGCCTACACGATGAGACAGCACGATTGAGATCTTCTCAGGAAGCCTACAAAAATTGCCACGAATCAGTTTGTACACAGTATCTCCTCATGCTTTCCTTTTTATTCAGAATGAGAAAGCAATTTTTTATTTGGAAAGAAGTTCCAATGCAAATTTTATCTGGTTTCACTGGAGTGGAACAGGACTGATTTCAGCAGTGGAGGACTTACCTTAGGACTGAATGCAAGAAATAATGTTGGTGTAAATGGATAGTTTTAAGTATTAAAGAAGGATCGGTGCAGATATGAGACTAGCTCCTACATTCTAAGAAACTTAAGCAGTTGAGCCTATGGAGGGGGAGCAGAATTGGGTATATTGGGCAGATAAGTACGTTTGGAAGAAACGAAGATTGCTGGTTTGCCAACCAATCTGCTTACTGGACAATGTTGCCCTTGTTGAAGAGATTACTCCCATTACTACTTTTTCACTGGAAGACACCTCGAATGACAATCTTAAGGAATTACTCCTTATTATATGGATTTCTTATAGCACAGCTGTTAGACACTCACAAGGCAGTGTGATGTTGGGACAAGTCTGTGGTAGACCCCACTCAGCGCCCTCTGAGGAACTCCTGGAGGTCCTGTGCCCTCCTCGTGCATCCACCTCCTTTCAGGGATGTAAACGGGAA
>NW_009646934.1:349311-362696 GCF_000708025.1 Charadrius vociferus | reverse complement strand
AAAGTGGGACCAAATTCCATCACTTCTGATAGCACCTCAAGGTTTTTCACCAACAGCGCTGAAGGATCCTCTACATCTTAGTAGCAGGGAGCAGGGAGGAGAATGGGAACTGCTTTTGTGTGGGACAATAGAAGAACATTGTTCACCTTCTCACAGCACATCGTATCCCTCATGGATACTGAGTGACGTCCCACTGTTAACTGATTCTGAGGGGTGTCTGGTCAGGGCATTGGGTTCAGCTCATGTGCCTCCCTTCACTTCCATTGCCTCCACTTCTAATTTGGAGAACTTTGGTGAATCCAAACTCAACTTTGTGCAACCAAATATAGTTCTGGATTAATGCTGCTGCAGTCCAGAGCTACCTCAGACTGACACTGCTATAAATGAGTGCTATAACTCTTTTAAAAGCAGCCCTTTCCAACATTGCATGAAGGTTACATGATCCCCTACTTAATATGCACATGAACTGGGATGCCACAAACTTCCCTGGGGTTTCCTGAGGGCTGAAGTAAAACTTAATTATACCAATTGGTTAGACAGACTGTTAAAACTTTTGTTTCACATGCACTTTTTATTCCCTTTTCTCCATCTTTTCCCATTTGCCAAAACCTCCTGAAGAGAAAATAGAGATTATTTTACTTTTTACCTTAAAGGGCTCCTTGTGTGCATTTGCCTTATTAAATAACTGCCAGAATATCTAATATTCCATGGACAGCACTGATGAAAATGAAGCATAACATTGGTCAAATGAGCAAGTTTCATGTGTAGCATTGTCCCTAATTTGGTCTCCAGCCAATGAAAATGCTGTACCATGCATCTGTGGGCTAGTCTTAGCATTTCAAAGGGTCTTAGGAAAGACAGGATTTCTCTTTTCTTGGTCGCTATCATTTTGAGAATAATCATAACCCTCACTGAGGGTTATGAGGCATAATCATATGCCTCACTGAGCTTTTTGTCAACCAAACTTCAGTCACCTTTCGTCTGTCCCTGCGTAGGGCTGGGTCTCCTTTCTCGCCTTGATGCCGTTATGTTTGCCAGCCCTGCACAGAGAAACTAGCGCACGTTGGGTACAGCAGAGCTAAGTTCAGCAACAGATACTATTACTGATCACAACGGCCTCTAATCTTTACCAGTTCAGAAACAGTAGAGGGAAATGTAGTTATTACTCTCCACAGCGAGTCTGGTCAGTCTAAGGAGGAAATATGGAGCTTCAGTGTCTTCAAAGCAGCCAAACACCCAAATGCCTGTGTGCATCTGGCTGAAACGCACTCTGCAGATTGATGCATCATTAAGGTCTCCTTTAATGATTTAAAGAGGAAAAGGCCTTTTGCTGGATTTCCACAGAAGGTTAATTTTCCCTTTTCTGGCAGATCTGCAAGGCCCCTAATGGCAGATGGAAGGAAACGGTGCTACCATTCTACACAGACTTTTCTGTAGTTAGACCACTAATGTGAGGACCACCATATTCTTATGTTTTACCTATAAGAAATTAAACACCGGCCATTAATATGTTACCTACTGACGGCAGCTCAATTCCTTTCCTGTAGGTTTGCCAGTTGTTAACTAGGAGGTTCCATTCCCTGACTTCAGACAGGGATTTCTTCCTCCATGGTAAAACATCGCCTACCTGAGGCACCAGGATCTTGTTCAGCATTTCGGTCCAGAAACAGCAAACACAATCTAGCTGTGGCAAGCAGGGGGAAAACTGGAATGCCAAGGGCAGGCTGGGAATCCAAACCACGATCCACTGGAAATAAGGCCAGTTCCTGGAGAAGCCAAGAATTTCCACCCTGTTTGTTTGAAAAGATTTCACTTGTCTGCGCACATGGACGGGCCTGAATACAGAGCTCCAGTCCTCCGAACAGCCTCCCTGCAAGTCATGTCGAACTTCATACCGCCTATGGATCATGGGTTTGAAATAGTTTTTCTCCGAGCCCACGGCTGTCAGTACGGTGAGCCGGATGGCTTTCAGCCTTTAAGGAATCATTTTGGGTAATTAGGTTTGTAATTCTGATCAGAGATGGGGAGACCAAAACCATGTAGAAGCTGGAACAATGATAATGTTATACTAGATGAGAAGACATCTCCAAACCTTTTCAACAGCCCTCTGCATTCAAAAATGTTTTAATTTGCTGTCATTTATCTTTGCCTCACTCTGTGGTTGCTCTTACACAGCCAGAAACCCTGTATCTCACACGAGTGAACCTTCTGTCCTTTTTTTTCATTTCTTTTCCTCTACAGTTTCTAAATGAATCCCCACCAATTTGCAGAACTTCTATCACACCTGTAGCCACCTAGCAGACAGGAGATGTACGCCAGGTCTCTAGCTTTGTAGAGCAGTGGTGGAATCAATCCCCCGTTCAGAAGAAAATGACCCATTAGGAGAAAATTGGACACACAACCAGGAATAATCTATCCACACGCATTTGTCAGCGTCGCATGTTAACACTCATATTGTGGTCTAGTGGGAGGTGTCCCTGCCCAGGGCAGGGGTGGTGGAACTCGATGATCTGCAAGGTCCCTTCCAACCTAAACCATTCCATGATTCCATGATTCTATCAGCACCCTGAGCGGGGCTGGAGAATCACACCTAAATTAACACACCAGAGTAACAGGGGGTGTTCGATAAAGTAGAGAGGATTGAGTATTTGAACAAGACATTTCAGAAAACTGTTCCAGACTAGATCAATCAAGAATATACTTTGAGATGCGTAGCTGAAATTTGGTATTCATTTGAAAAGTTTTAATGAGCCAAAACAATAGCAATTAGAACTATATTTCTTTAATAACTCATATAATGATTGTGAGCTTTATTCCTGTAAAAATAATTGATACAACATTTCTATCAGAGTTAAAGAGAATATCTTAGGCTTAAACAAATGAGCAGAGATGGGAAAATGTGTTTTAATGCATTTTGATCTTGCATGAAATTTATGCATTAACAAATTTACTTAGAGAACCAAGCTGTTTCAGAAAGATTGGAAATATGAATGTGACACATTTTGCTGCATTGTGAGTAATTTCCCATGGAAAAAAAAATGAGGGTTTTTTTAATTTAAAAATAATGTATTTTGTTATCCTTGGTTGCTGGAAAGAAAGTCGGCTATTGGACTGGTAGAGAACCACACTGTCCAGCTGAAGACTACAAAGGGAAATTTAAAAAATGGATGGGGGCTTTATTTCTAGAATATGGCTTCCTGGAATAATGTGAATTTTAGCAGGCTGTAGCAAAACCAAAGCAAGAGAGGTGCCAAATAGGATCGAATATGTCGCTGGAATCAAGACCGCTGCTTTGAGTATCTCTCACCTCAAGGGCCATGGGTTCCTTCTCTATTGCTTTCTGTGGTACAGACCTTCTCTGAGCTCACTTTTTAAAGGACAGCATGAAACAGAAAGCCATCTCCAGGGCAGCAAAATATCAGGCTGTTATCCCGATCTCAGTTTCAAGTGGACAGAATTCAAATTGCATACACACAGATACAATTCTCCATATTTTGAAAAAGAGAAAAAAACAAAAATGAGACAAAAATAAGATAAAAAAGATTATGAGATGGGACCTATTTTAGAAAAAAAAATAAAAAATACCAAAGTTCAGGTAGGTAGACAGAAATGTTCAGAGCCAGAAGTAAAAATGTCCCTTTTCATTATCGAATGAAAGCCTACCTCTTCCCTCCTTATGCTAAAATTTCTCAGCAATTGTTACAGAGAGTTAGTGACGGGCCTTACCCAAAATTCAAGGTATCAACTCCTCTGAGCGTTCAGAGGGCAAAGAGAAGTTAGAACCCATTCAATTTTAACCTCCCAAAGAGTCCCTTTCCTGTAGGATTTCCACCAAACCAGGCAGCACAAGTACAATAGTACAATACAAAACTCTATTTCCGCCTCTACTTAGAATGAATTATTTTCTTTCTTTGCAAAGCCTCCTGTCTCTTGGCTAATGGTGTATTTTGATTATGAACTATTTTGGACTGACATCTTCTCTATATGTATACATACATATATATAAATCTATATATACGTGCTTATGCTTTTACGTGCACTGCCAGCTGTCCTTCAGTCTTGATTAAGCTTGTAAATGCAACCCTATTCTACTAAAAATTAAGTAATCTCCAAACTGAATCCTCATCTTCTCCAGATTCAACATGGAGATGATAAAAACAGTAAATAGCAGAATACATTCACAGCTTTGCAGACTAGCTTCCCACGTGATGTGCTGGGGATGTCCGAAATTAAAGCAGTGGTACCTCTGGGGTATTATTTCCCCACAGATGGCAATGGGAGAATTAACCCCTTTAATCTGGGTGAGAAATTAAGATCCAAACTGAGAATGATTCTAGGTGGATTTTAGAAGTCAAAAATGAAAATGACTGTGCAGTTGCGAAAAAATGACATTTATATACTTTACCTAGATTTTTTTTTCCACTATGGAACGGTTTAAGTTTACTTTTTTTTTTTTTTTAACTGCAGCCATGGGAAGCATTTTAGGACGTTTTGTACACCTGCTAGCTCCATTTCATTTGTTTAAACACATTTTATAACTGCAGTTTATATATTTTTCCAAGAAAATAAAAATGCTAAAAATATAATGTGGTGTTTGGGAGAATGTAGGTGGGGGATTGGAAGGAACAAGAGGGCCTCATCTTGGCGTACGCTCCACTTTATGCCAACTGCAGCACATTCATCATTAATGTACTGAATGGGGATTACCTCTACGCGCTCATTCTCACTCACACACACATTTCCCCTTTGCACCAAAGAGCAAAATCGTATACGGGACACAATAGACCTATTGGGCATGGGTGCTGCTTTATTGCTAATTACAGTGTTTGCTTCGCCAAGGTGTTACTGCTATTAGCCTTGAAGCAATTTTCTGCTCCATTGGTAGGATATGCCTCAGCCCTTTTGGTGCAGTCATTGTTTTGGAGCCCAGCCAGCAAGAAAGGATTTCTAGACACTAAATCTTGCAGTATTCACCCCACAGAAAAGTCTTTACGGGGAGACCCAACTGGAGCTCAGAGAAGATCTTGAGATTATTATTTAACAAAGGGCCTGTGATACTTTCCTCCTTCAAATGTTTTCATCTTCTCCAGCCTTACTGCCACTGTGTTTATCGGCTTCTGTGTTTGAAGCAGTGCTGCACTGTTCAGCTACAATACAGTCTATGCTGTTACTCATGACAAGCAAATGAGAAAAAAGATGCTTTACATCTGGACCTTCTCCTCTTCTTGAGAAACAAAAGTTTGGAAAGATACTTTTCAAAAATGCTGGCACCACCTAGCAGCTAATGAGATGCGTTTATCCAAAGCCTTTTATCTGATCACAGAAATGCAGAAGAGAAAAGGAGCTTTGGATCCTTTATCAAGGCCCCTGTTGTCACAAGGAGCACATTATCATTCATAAATTTCATTTCAACAATGCAATGATTAAGATTTGGTTCCATTTTACAAAGGGAAGAACAATGAGCATCACCACAGAAGTACCTTAATTATGATCTTGAAATGAACTATTTTAAGTCTTGGGATAGAGAGACACACCACCCCCCAACCTCTCTCTGCTGGTCTCAGCAGCACCCACACTAGACTGGCAACAAATAATGAACCTGTTTCTCTTCTAAGCTCTAGCAAAGGGAACGGTTGGAGTTACCCGAAGTTTCATGGACCATTGTGGACCTACCTATCTTTCAATATGAAAAAGCTTCCTGACCACTGCATCTGTGACCTAAACAATTACATCATCTCACCACAGAACATGTTCCCTGGCACAAAGAGATCTTTTTCCTTCTGAGGGAGTTGGTGTTCTTCGACTCAAGCTCTTGACTAAACCAGCCAGCATGATTCAGATCTGCCAAACGACACATTAGCATAATGCATAAAGAGAGGGAGTCTCCATTCCCAACTAACACTGATTTAGCTTGGCATTAAGCATTCCCTCCCTTAAGCTCCCTTCCCCCAGCAAAAGAAATTCATGACCTTTGATTTTCTTTTCAGTTTTCACCCTCCAGAATACATGTGGTCTTCCCACACTGACCCTCCTCTGTTCCATGAATGATGGGAGAGGTCTCTCACCTCCTAACCTTGTCACATCTGAGTCTTCTCCTCCTGATGCCACTAAGGTGAGAGATACTGAAATAAATAAAAAGGAACCCAAAGCAAACAAGAGCATGTTTTGCCTTCTGTATTTGAAGAGGAAAAAGAATAGCCTCAAGACAAGAAGACTCCCTTACAGCCAAGACGACTGACAGATTCTTGTGGTTTTCTCCAAAAGTCAAACCAAAATCCAACCGCCAGCCAAGCTGAGTTCTGGCAATCTTGCATTGCCTGGAAATGAGCGCAATCGTATCCTAATAGCTATTTGGATAATTGTCCATATGAGTGATCTGCCAACCAATGTTGGAAACAAGTCTTTATTACAAATATAGCATGAAGTCTAATCTGGAATACATTAAAATGTTATTTCTGTAGCTGCCTTTTCCCGAACTTTAAATAATGGCTAAACCATTTATCAGCTTTTGAGGAGAAAGGTTGTGTATACTGTACTTTCAGAGCAGAGATGAAAAAAAAAAAAAAGGCTTCAATAAAAAATATTCTCCACATAAACTCTGTAATTTCTGGTCCCCTGTACATTGCTAAAAATTATTAAAAACCCATTTTAGATTTGCTGAAAGGGCTATGGTATGAACACAATCTAATAACCAAACTGTCCTTCTAGGCACCTGCTACAGGCCTCTGCTGATAGCACCAGAAGCTGCAAGTGGTCAAAGCCACCAGACCCACTCAAGTTTTGCACACTATGTGTAAATAATGCCCAGCTCTCCGTAAGACATGCCTGAACAAGCCAGATGGCACAGCCTACCAGCAACGTAACACAACCTCTCACTAAAGTGATGGGCATTGTATAAGGAGTATCACTATTGCTCCGTTACGTACCTAACTCTATGAGATCAAATACATGTGCATGTGCTACTTGTACACAGTTCAGGAAGCTATTTTATCCTTCGGAATCATGCAATTCCTACAAAGTTTCCATGTCGGAGAATATGGTTGGATTCCATGATCTTTAAAGGTCCCTTCCAACGCAAACCATTCTGTGATTTTATGATTCTATGATCCTTGTCACCACCTGCTGAAGGTAATATCTCAGATGGGGCTGAGTCACTCCCTAGAAATATCTGTCCTTCCCTACCAAGACGGCCTATGTGGCCACAGTTTGGACAGCTGACGGTAGCTGGGATGAATCCCACATCCACACAGCTCTGAGTTAGACGAGGTGGCTCTAAGCTTTGTAAGCTTATGTCATGGGATAGCAGTTAAGGCACGCAGAACATTCCCTAGCACCATAATTTGGAGAAAATATCAAAATATTTGTTTTATATATAAATCTGAGTGGCATCTCAGGCACCAGAACCCCTTTTAACACCATAAAGGTCTAAACTTTTTTTAATTGGTGTGTTCTCCTGTACCTCAAGAAGAGTATTCTGTGTTTGATGGATGTGCTGGGACTGCCATATTTCAATCCCTCCATTTCTCTGCCTTCCTTTTTTTTCTTTCTTGTTATATCTATTAAAGTGATTTATGACTTTTTCATTGTTCTCCCTGGAGCTTGGCCAACTCTTGAGATCAAAATCCAAAAAACTCTCCTCAACAAAACATTAGGGTGACCAGAATGAAACAGGACCTGTGGAAAAGATTTGAATTGTGGGAAAGGAAATAACCCCATCTCCATGGAAACGCATTCACGTTTTCCAGTTGCTCCTGAATAAATGAAGTTTGTGTTCTCTAATTCCTAGACTTCAATTTCAAGCACACCTAGCCTTAAAGTACCTGGGAATACTGGTAAAAACATCAAGGTTTCTCTGAGCAGCATTGCAGTTTCACAGAAATGCTTTCTCTTTTTTTTTTTTTTTTTTTTTTTTTTTCCTGAAATCACCATCCAAATTCTTCAGAAAATGTCTGCAAAACACACACAATCCACAAGGTGCTTATAAGAATTAGCTGTAGTGGCTAAGTTCCTGCTCTAGAGTTGCAAGCCCTCCTAATTCCTTAAGAATCGCTGGAGTAGTCAGTAACACTTAACAAGCCCCACGTGTGTGACATTATTAAAAAAATACTTAAAGCTTTCAAGCTTGAATTTACATAATATGAGCATCCAGCCAAGTATTTCACTCAATTTCTGCTTCACAAGGCTTTACTGTCTCTCCTCGGCAGTGGCGGTGCAGGAAGACACCATGCTGTTTGATTTTTGCATATACAGCTGAAACAAACTCAGCATCTGCCTTGGCCTCTTGTGGGCTTGCGGCTGTTTTCAGCCCATAAAATGTTCCAAGAAAAGAGGGCGGCAGGATGCCCTCTATCCCATCCCCTTGCCCACACAGCCACGGCCGTAGGCATCCTGAGGCCCTGTGGCGTTCCCAGTGTACACTGCCAGCTAAACTCCAGGCTAGGATCCGAGTGAACTTGCAGGTTTCATCTGGTAGAATTATTCCTGACTTTCCATGGAAATACATAAAATCAAATCTCAGGGTATCTATGGTGGAGGTTAGTTATTTCAGTATGTCCTCTTGTGTGGCAAGGCAGAGACGCTGGAGGGGAGGGATGCCATCCAGAGGGACCCGGGCAGGCTGGAGAGGTGGGCCCGTGGCAACCTCAGGAAGTTCACCAAGGCCACGTGCAGGGTCCTACAGCTGGGTCGGGGCAATCCCAAATACGCACACAGGCTGGGGGGGATGGCTGGAGAGCCGCCCTGAGGAGAAGGCCCTGGGGGTGCTGACTGAGGAGAAGCTCACCAGGAGGCGGCAATGGGCGATGGCAGCCCAGAAGGCCGACCCCACCCCAGGCTGCATCAGCAACACTTTTCTCTCCCTAGAGGGCTGGAGCCCCTCTGCTGGGAGGACAGGCTGGGAGAGGTGGGGGGGTTCAGCCTGGAGAAGAGAAGGCGAAAAAGGGGAGACCTCAGAGCCCCTTCCAGTGCCTAAAGGGGCTCCAGGAGAGCTGGGGAGGGACTTTGTACAAGGGCATGGGGTGATAGGACAAGGGGGAATGGCTTCAGACTGAGAGAGGGGAAATTTGGATTAGATATTGGGAAGAAATTCTTTGCTGAGAGGCTGGTGATCCCCTGGGGCAGGTTGCCCCAAGAAGCTGTGGCTGCCCCATCCCTGGAGGTGTTCAAGGCCAGGTTGGACGGGGCTTGGAGCAACCTGGGCTGGGGGGAGGTGTCTCTGCCCAGGGCAGGGGGGTGGAAGTGGATGGTCTTCAAGGTCCCTTCCAACCTAAGCTATTCTATGATTCTGTGATTTCAGAACCAGGATCAATTCCTACTGGGTTCAGGCTGAAAATTATCATTATTAGGAGTATGTATGAACTTTGATTGCTCGTGGCTTTAAAGACATGGGCGCTGCTTTCCTGTGTTGTTTTGTTCCTTTGGTGTAAACTAGAAGATTCCATTTTAACGTTTCCAGTCTTCCATGTAAGAGTCCCCTTTGCACAACCCACCCACATTCCCAACTTCTCAGTCAGCACCTTTCTTTCCCAAAGCTGCCAACCTTCCCAAGACTCATTTACAAGAGGAAAAGAAAAACTGAGTTTCAGAACCTTTGAGAGGAGGTAGCTCTGTAGTATTTCCTTACAGAGGTGAGCGGGTACCTGCAAATCCACCACTATGCAGGGAAAATCCTACAGACGCCTGGAAGATTGACCCCACATGTCCCAGCTTTCCCATGCCTCACGCAGACGTGCCGCCCTCACCCTATAAGTAAACCCCCTCAAGACCTCACATATCGGGTGTATTATGCCACTGAAGTGAATGATCTTTCCTCTTTTTTGTCTTAGCTAAGGGTGCAGAAGGTTTTGCTTCCGGGTCCCCTTCCCCCCCGCCCTCCCCTCAAAGGGAATGAACTTATAAATAAAGACATTTCACAAGAAGCCAAGAATCTCTTTTGCTGACCACAAGCTGGAAGGTTTTGTATCCCTTTTCCACTGCCCAGCACCTTTTGTTCCCAAGTCTGTTTATTTTAATGTTTCTGTATAAAATTAATGCTTGTGAAAAATAAGGGTTTACTAGAACCACCTGCTGGAGCCAGGACTGGTGGAGGTAGACTCTGTACAGGTTTTTTTCTTAAGTGGCTTTGCCTGCACACCTAGGTTTTCAGTTGCTGTGCTCTCTGTACTTGAATCTGGCATTCACCCCATTGCAAAAAAACCACATTTACAAATGCAATTTTCATTGCCGACCTGCAGCAACCTTTGTTACTCCACATCCTTTCCTGAGCAGGGAAAGGCTGTTACCCACGTGTGGCAACGTCCAAATTCCATATAGATTTTTTGTGACATTTAACTGGGATAAAGATGAGACCCTCTGAATTAATTTTCACTTAACACCCAAACTGATCTGCGAACCTTTGTCCTTAAGCATTGCTTGTAGCACCAGACATCCCTCACCTTCTTTTTTATTTATGACAAAGGGAGATTTATTTTTAGTGCAAAATTAGGAACTTCCTTTTATTTATGTCCTTACCTATTAGCCATTCCCAAATTTATGAAAAGAAAGAAGGTAATCCTAATATTCTCAGAAAATAAGGGTTCTGTTCTGCCACAGAATTCTTTTCTGAGCTCCAGTAAAATACTTTTAGCCTTATACGTCCTAATATGAATCTGTAAGTCACAAAATAAAGGAACGGTCCACTTCCCTGATGTGGTTGTGAGCTCCCTGCCCTGCAGCAGGGATCCCACAGCTGGATCTACAGACAAGCATGGATAATAATCTAAAATGCAAACCCTCTTATACTTAGTAGATATGATAGGATGCCATGGTTAAAAACCCTGCTGTGGGCCACATTCTGGCCTGTGGACAAGACTTTTTAAAATCACTGTCTTGTATACTACAGGAAAAGAGTGTGTATAAGCAATGCCATTTTACTGGGAAGATTTTCAGGGATGCTTAGCGTGTGTCTCCCCTGTAGATTAGTGGACTCCAAGGTTGCTCAGCACTGTCAGCTATTTGGGGGCCATCTTGCAGAGGTGCTTAACATTAGACATCTAGCCTGCAAACACGGGCTGAGTCCTGCTGACTTCTTCACTGTCACGGCTATCAAATGTGTTTGGTTTGCATTGCTAGCAACGGCGCAGCCCGCGCTTTCATCCTTGCGATGCTTTTTTGGCAGTTTCTGCAAAAGCTTTAAAATGGATTCAACAGAGATGAATTGTCCCTGGCTGCGCAAGCCAACAGGTAAAAGGTGTTTGGTCTTCTTTCACTGTTACACTCGACTCGCAAAGACCCAATAGCTGTGTGGATCAATAACCCCTGTGTTTTCAGCCCATGCTTATTAAAGGTGGTGCATGGAAAAAAAATAAGAAACTTTCTCTATTTATATCTGGAACTTAATGAAGTGAAATTATCACAGCCGACAGGCGCTAGTGTTGTAATTCAGAGACATGGCTTGGCTTGGAGGGATCTGCAGGCTGTTTTTATTCCAAATAATAAAAAAAAAAAAAGACTGAAACCTAATCCTCTAATCAGTTCCAATTTACATATTCGCGGGTCTTATTTCCAGCCTGCTGGAAGAAAAAAAGATAGTGTTGGAGTCACGAAGCGATTATTTGATTAAGTAATTATTAATCCCAGAGTGCTCTGATTAATTCCGAGCAAGTTAAACAAACGTATTGGAGCTGGGCTGGTCACCTTCACGCCATTGTAACATGTAGGGGCAAAACTCCTGTAGATATATTTTTACCTGCTCTACACTGAGGAGTTTTGTTCACCGAAGGTCTCCCATTCACTTCCCAAGGGGTTAATACTCCGCTAAATGAAGTGTTACAAATTTGAATTTTATCTGTGGCTAACTGCAATACCAAATGCTGATCTTTATTTTCAGACTGGAAACTCCATCCTGGATCTGGGCACAATTCATTTTTTACATGTTCAAATAAATTTAAAAAAAAAAAAAAAGGAAGAAGAAAAACTCTGAATGTATTTTTTAAAAAGTTTTTACCAACTGCCCTGAATCTACCACGTAGATTACGTTGTATCCGAGAGTGTCTCAAAGTACGGTATATCCACTGATTTCGAGTGAGATACACACTTTGAAATATTATTTTTCTTCTGAAAAAAAGAAGAGAACACTGAGAGGAAACAAGCCTAGAACTTATATTTGCTAGTTGTATTGGAGTTTATGTATTTTATTCTAACATGCTAAAATCTCTTGTAGTTGGTTGCTGTATTTAATCAGACACACACACACACACACAAACCCCCTCCCCAAATTCACTCTGCTGTTCACTTCAGCTTAAAAGCTGCCCTTCAAGCCAGGCCTTTTTCAGTCTCTCCATTTTCCTTCACTTATCCCTTATCCAGAAAAAAGCTTAGGAAAATAGAAAGATGATGTACAATAAGCCCACGATAAATACATCTGCAGGACACTGCATCGAAGGAAGAGGTGAGAAGCGCAGCAGGGCACACCTTACCAAAAACAGCTTGTGAACATCTTCTTGCTATGATTGAAGTCAATTTATGTCGCAGGGTGATGTTGCACTAAAAAGCAGAGTTAGTCAAAAGTCTCAGTTGTTCTAAAAATGCTGATAAAAGCACCGTTACTGACTAGGGACAGAAGAAAGCAATTAGACTTCAACATGGTGGGTTTGTGTCAGATCAATAGATTATGGAAGTGTATGTGTTATTCATTGTCCGTTATTTTACTGCTTAACCGTATCTTCTCATCTGATCTTACGTCCAGATCCATCTGGTTAGCCACATTACACAAGTGACGAATATTTGGAATCAAGAGTTTTCAAGCAATTTGGAGACGGAGACTGGCTTCAGCATGATTTGTTAATGAAATACAATATTCATAACAAACAATTCTTCCTGTAAGCATTCTTAACGACCCAAGTCTTTCCATCAGCATGGTCCAGCAATAATTTCAAGTAACAAATCTCAGCTCTCCTGATTAAAATGAGTTTTTAAGTTCCCTTTACAATTTTTAAATCAGAAAAATGTAATTTATCTTCACGGAAGACGGTTTTGTTTTTTTCGCTTTGGTTTGGTTTGTTTTTTGTTATTGCTTGTGGATTAGAACAGAGAGCTCCCAACTCACTTTAGTTTGAATATTCATCATCCTTTTTGAAGAAATCACGCAGCCTGCACATTGCTGCAGCGTGAGTAAATGCCTGGTCCCAGGCAATCCTCACGGCTGAAACTTCCTTAGTGAGTTCCGAAATAGCGATTTTCTTTGATACAGACTACTGTATTTCAGCTGAGCACACGGAGGGATGAAAAAATATCAGATGCCCGGTCTGCTGGGGAATTCAGCATGGATGAACCAGTAGAGGATGAGGGCAGTGACCCAAGGCTGCAATTGAAACGGCTCCTCATGAGCAATAACGAGCAGAGTAATT
>NW_009646934.1:333740-349287 GCF_000708025.1 Charadrius vociferus | reverse complement strand
GTGGGATGTGAGGTTGAAACAGCTCAGCTTTTGAGGGACGAAAATATTCAGAGGTTTCGTTTGAGAAAGATGAAAGCTTCTGTTTTGAGTGAAATGGAAAGTTTTGCTTCTCCTCTGTTCTAGTGACGTCTTTGCCTCAGTCATCTGGGCAGTACTTTAGCATCTTATAGCACAGCGTTAACTAAAGGCAAGCAAAATCTGCCCAAACCATGACACGGAGCCAAAACAATTAATTCAGATTTATTAATCAAAAAAATAGCCTGAAGTACCTTAGGAATGACAATAAACACACAAAATCAACCTTCTTCCTGGAAAATGTTGATTTTGATTTCTCTTCAGAAAATATTTCCTTCAAAATCTTTTGCGCAGCTCTCTGTGTGACTCCTGCCTCCCGCTTGAGACTTCAGGAGAACGCAGGGAAACGCGCTCTGCCGAAGGAAATCCTTGGATTCAGGAAGGTTGCAGAGGATGTAATTTAAGGCAGACTGCAGCCATGACTGCAATGTGCTACAAAATCTGTCTGCAACACCGTGGAGAATGTATGAGGAGGGCTGTAAGAATGTAACCAACAACCTCACTCTCTTTCAAAACTTTCCAAGTTTAAAGGAAACTACTAGTCAATGCAGAGATCTCCAGAAAGAAAATAAGTACTTAAAGTGTGGTTTTGTTTTGTTTTGTTTTTTGTTCTGAGATCACGAAATCTTTCTGCTTCGACTTGCTGTCACGCTTACAAGGCGCCGTCAAACCCAGCGAAGGAATCTCACTGGTCTCTGGGCTGAGATTTCAGCCTGAAGATGAAAGGGAAAACAGTGGACAGTTCAAATGCTTCTGACAGCAGATCTAGAACACCGCCTGCCTGCTCCAAGCCAAGCCCGGCTCAGCTCCAGAGCTGAGGCATCACACATCTTTGGGGGACCCCTGGCACACGCGTCCCACACTGGCTGGGACCACCCATCATTTTCTGTAGCTCTGCAAAACTTCTTTTATTTAGGGTTTGAAAGAATGTTTTTCAAGTTATGATCTGACAATAGCTTGCTTGGCTTATTTAGCATGAATCTCTCTTTGCTTGATAAGCAAAGGTGGCCAAACACCACAGATACTGACTTGTAAATATTTTGCTGTAGAAGAACATGGAGCACCATGTATTTTGTTAACCACTGGGTCAGATAATTGACTGCTCAGAAATGTTTGAAAGCCCCTTGAGTTCTTAGGAAAACTCTAGAGTTGAGATAAGCTTTGATAAAAGGCAGGCAGAACAGTCACTACCCACTTAAGTGAACATAAGAGTTGAAAACTTCAGTAAAACATGGGCATATGCTACCCTAAAGTCTCATATAAGAACACTACGGCATCTGAAACACATGCCAAGAAGGACCTGGAAGAGACAACATGAACCGTATCAGCTTGATCACAGGTACTCCACAGACAATTAACAATGCACCACCTCAGCTGACGAGCTCGTGGCAGCTAGACACTCAGAGAAATCAGAGGAGAAAAGATTTATATTTGTCTGGTGCTCCATAATGACCAGAGCTGGGAGGTTTCTTTCAGCCCAGTCCCAAAGCAATGTGTATGCTTCTTTAACCTTTTTAGTTTAAAATCACCTCATACCTAATGGACCAAAAAAGAACAACTAATAATCTGAGAGGGCGGAATAGAAAATCTGTCAGCCTGAGTCAGACTATTGGACTATCAAGCCCAGTATCCTGTCTCTGAAATGCTGTCAGTATCTGACACTTCAGGCTTAGTTGGGATAATAAAACATTTTCCTCAACCTTATGTAACATCTTGGCCTGGCAGAGAGCAGATTTAAACATTGATTGCTTTCCACTCCCCTCTGTCCCATGAATGTGAATCTGACGCTTTTCCAAAATGAACAACTCTGATGAGCTGGAATTGGTTTCTGGGCAGGATGGGAAAAGCTCCTCTCTCGTTACTCATTCCTGGATAGATCTGCTAAATCTTTGCCTCCTAAAAGGGGGACTTGAATTATGATACATAAAACTTCATCCGCAAAATTCTGGGTGCCCAAGGACACCTTTTCATGGAAGGTGGAAATGCATGTCGTAAGACTTCATGTCTAGTCACTTTATTTTTCCCCCATCATGTCTACTTCCTCTATTTTTTTATTTGTTTAAGCTCTCCATTAGTTTATTAGCTTGACAGCAGCCCAGTTAATTAGACCGTCTTCCCTCCCCCAGCATAAGTGGTATATTAGGCTCCCCGAATGCACACAAAATTTAGTACTGCTGCTGGGGCACTTCTCAAAACAAATAAAAGATTTGCAAACCAGCCACCAAGCATCCAATGTAATTAAACTGCATTTGTTACTTTTTCGGCACTCGCACACAATCGAGGCCTTGTACGAAGCAAGCACTCCCCAATCAGGCTGTTTTTCTTTTGGAGGGAAGAGTGCCAGGAGTCTTACCACCCCGGGTAACATAAGATCTCAACGAGCAGCAAATGGACAGTCGCAGCCGGAGTGAATGGACTGTGGGGAGATCTATATGAATGCAAATATCTAGAGAGAGAGCTATAGATATATACAAACATGCCCATACAGGGGAGTATAGTTCTTTAGGGGGCAGGGGGGAAAGCAGTGGAAAGCCTCCTAGAAATTACTGCTCCATGCACAGGTATGGAAATGACTCTGGAGTCTTGCTGTCCACCACCTCAATCAATTACAAGGTTATTCAAGATAAAACAAACACCATTTCAATTAACTGCATATACAGCAGTGGTTAGAGGCACAGGCAGGGAAGAGGAAGTGGGAGGAATTTTTGGAAAATGGAACTTTTTTCCTTCTTCTTCTGTAGATATGCACAAATAGAGGTTGCCTTGAGGTGCTGTGAGCACAGCCATGAATGGTCCTAAACTCCAACCTAAAGCAGTCATGCTCTAAATGAAAAAGAAAATGAGGAGGGGAAAAAAAAAGAAAAAAAAAAAAGAAAAAAAAAGAAAAAAGAGAAGAGTGAGTGAGCCTTGAAACATCTGTTTAATTTGTACCGGCTCAAATCAGGTATTTCCAAGAGCCAGTGGGAGCAGAAATTGGGACAGATGCTCGAGTATCATCGATTCTGTTGGAGACAGGACCTGGCTAACGCATCCCTCAGCAATTCCACAGTACAGTTCTCTGTGAGCGGAGCTTTCTCATTAGTATGCATAGGAATCCTTGAAGCCTTGCAGTATTAGGGCACAGCTGGATGACACAACCTGAATACAACCTGCAAATTTAGTAGTGGTTTGAGATGACAGAGTAGTGATGAAGACATGGGGACTGGACACATATCATCAGGGATCATTTTCCATTTTTGCCACGTGCTTCTTGCCTAGTGCTAATTTTACCTCTTTTCTTAACTTTTGACACTTCTGTGCACCAGGCAACTCTCTCAAGCTTTACCTGTCTGATACATTTACAATATGATCTTTTCAGTTCACCAGCAGCGTTCCACTCAACAGAGGTTTCATTCTCACTTGGGTACATGTGTGCCACTGGACCATAAATCAGGTACTCTGATCATAATACATCATGTTCTACATGACCAGAGGCATCCGCTCTCCAAGGACATGGCTGTTTGAAACAGGGCACGTAACATCTGGCACGTTATTGATCGAATGAAATTTCATTCTCTATCTTTCTGGGAGTTGGCCATGATTATATTTCGATTGTTATTTGTCAATTGAAATTATCGACTAAGAATTCCTGGTCAAAAGGTCTATCTCGCAGACTGTTCACCTGCAATCAATACAGTGTTCAACAGGAGATTTACATGATTTTTCTACTTCTTTGGCTGATGTAGTAAACCAGTTATGACCAACTGGCTTTTTGAAAAAATCATTCTTCATTAATCAAATATTGCTTTCTGGATGAAATACACCCAGGCCAGGAGATAGGAATAAAATTTATAGCTGCAACACTGTAAATCACCTTCCAGTCTCTTGCAGCTATGCTCATGACCATGAGCAATAAATTTATTGCAGTTATTTCATCGATGACTTCAGACACAATAACTGACAGTGAGCCTGCTCCTAGCCCAGTGCAGTAAGAAGGAAAAACAGGTGTATTTGAAACACTTTGCATTAGTTTTGTTCACCCCCATTTGGAGGGTATTGGAAGTTTGTTGCACTTCCATGCCTCCTTTCACTTCACTTTAATTTATATTTGTGACAGACCAGAAACACCTACTTTCTCATTTATTGTGGTCCCACCTAATGGGCAGTAACTTCTTGGGAGCAAACTCCACACTTAAGCCATGTCAACCTTCTCTTTGCTGACTACAAGAAGTGAATAAAATCTTGAATTTGGGGAGGAATGGAATCAAATCTAGAGCTGGTAACTAGCATTCCTTCTGCAAAGATTCAAACCTCAAACCCCTGAAATTCAGAGGTAGTTGCACGGTGGACATATTTAGGAAGACGAGGTCCCAATCCTGGCCTTGATTTCAATGCCTAATGGAACTCAGAAACACCAACTCTTCCCAATCCCTCTTCCTTTTGAAAAACGTTTTTCCTCTTGTCCAGTAGACACACTGCCAAGAGCCACCCTAAACATCAAGTCAGAGATCCCTGCTGGACCACAGACACAGCTTTGGGTTTTCTGTGTATTTCCCAGGACTATTGACAGAGGAATATAATGAGAAATGAACTGAGGTTAAAGAATTCAGTACCGTGTGTATTTTCACTAAAAACACTGACTGCATCAGGGGACCTGCCAAGAGGAGAGTTTAATACCGTATGAAAAGGAAGAATTTCCATAATGATACTTGGCAGTGCCTGCATCCCCCCCCCCGGCATGAAGCTGTTGGTGCTGTCTCTCCTCCTCTCTTCTATTCTCTCTCTCCCCTCAGCCCAATGGCAGGACAAGGTATTTTCATTTTGAAGTAACTGGGAACCATAAGACCTAAGCTTGTTTCCAGCACTGGCCTGCTGGGCAGCAGTGTGCAACCCTTCAAGAGAGTAGGGGACTCACACCACCTACATTTAAGCACCTCAGTGAGGAAGGCACTTTGGGAAAGCAGCTCTTCAGGCAACATAGCTTCTGTGTAGTTAAAAGGGAGAAAGTGGATCCAGAAGGCTCCCTGGAGCACCTAAAAATTTTAGCCTGTGTGAACCTCTCTCCTTGGTTTCCAGATCTTACAGTGGACCAAAACAATTACTTCATTTGTAAACAGATTTGAGACTTTTTAGTCAAAACTACAGATTCAGGAAGAATCACCTGAGCCATTAAGACCCCTGCAGCTCCAAACAAACCAGGCATTAATGCCCAGTCCAGAAGAATACAGCAATAATGCACATTTTGCCTTCTATTCTACGACTCACATGCCATATATATCCCAATATCTGGCAACAAACGGAAGACTTTCAGAATAAAAGGCCAAAGGCCTCCAAGATAATCATGTGCTGAATGAAGAGGTTCAGCAAAGATGAAAGCAATCACTAACATTTTGAGCTTCTGCAAAAACAGAGAGTTTGTAATAGGAAAAGGTTTACATCATGTTCAGAAATGAATCACTTCCCACACTTCAGAGGAAGACAAAAAAAGCCCTCAGCAAAACAATATCCAGCCCTGAAGGCAGCTTCTCAAACTAACCTGGTGAAAAAATTGATTCCTGGCCTCAAACCTGTCTGTTATTGAGCAAATAAGGAATATCTGTACTAAATAGAGTATCTACAAGCTCTGGTGATCCCTCAGACTTCCCGTTCAGATCCTGCAGAGAAAGTCTGTTCTCTCAAGCAGACCTCTGCTAAAGGAAAATTGCTTCACATAACCACAGAGAGGACTGAGTGGGGAAGGTGCTCATGAGATTAGAAATCAGGAACATTGTGTTTGGCTGCAGAATTTAAGGGATGTGCCCTGGACAAAGAGAACTACCAAAATACGTTCTGTGAAGGAGAAACATGTTGATGTGACTATTATGTTTCTGATACTTTGTGCTAAAGCAACCAATGGTCAAACTGGGTGAAATGCAGGCCAGGTTGGCTTCTTTTTGGTTTAGCCATTAATGCTTCAGAAGCAGCTAAGCTCGGCTGGATCTAACCGTCGATGGGTAGCGCTGTACCCTACAGTTCTGGCAGAGACAGAAATGTGGATATTGTTTTTATTATATTATACCCTATGCTACGTAGAACTGTCTGCAGTGCAGTTTCCTAACTTCCAGATTAGAAGATAAACCCACACAACAGAAGCTGTGACTGTAATGTGCTGTCCCACATCTTCTCTTTCATCTTATTTCGTTGCAGCAGAAAAAACCAGAAAGTTTCAGCCATTCTGACTTAGGGCATCTCCACTTTTGCTGCTTGTTTAAGCCTCTCTGAATATCATTGGGTTAACTTAGGTCAAACTGCATGGCAAAATACTCCAAGGAAGTCAGAGGTCAAAGTCTTAATTCTTGACTTCTGTTGGATAGGAAATCTCTTAGGAATACTTTCTGGAAAAGTATTGAGAACTGATGAAAAATCTTTCTTTCTCTTTCTTTCTTTTTTAATTACTATTTTCAGTTTCCACTTTAGTTTCTGATTACGAATAACTGATTGTCTTATATCTGGTGACTCTTCCTGAATTGCCGAATTCTGATTATACTCAGACATGCACTCCAACAGTGGTCTGTGTTATGTATTCTCTTACAGTGCCGTTTATTCCTCTATTTCTCACTCCCATCTGTTCAGAAATTTCGTGCTATGAAAAAAGAGCAAATAAAATAGAAATTAATGTATTGGAAAGGGATAATAATATGTTTTCTATAACAGGGCTCAAATGTTCTTGATCTATTATGCTTTACTATGCAGTCGGCTCTAGTTCTCCATGAACAAGTAGCAGCTGTAGCAGAAACCGGGGCCACTCGCTCATGATGGACGGATCTCAAACGGTTTTATCATTTTGGTTCTCTGTGGAATTGAATTTTTTTTTTACTCAGAACAAGCTAAAAACTGACAGGGTGCCCAGTGTCGCTTTTAGGTAGAACAAATCATAAAACAAGATTCTTGTATGAAAAAGGTCCAACATGAGTAAAACAATTCCTTGCGGTGACAGGGAAGAGCAGTGGTCAAAACCCGCTTGCTTCAGATGACATGTGCAAATTCAAACAACCCCGTCAAGATTTCTGGGGCTTAACAGCCCCCCTTAGGGAGCCACTCAAATCCTGTGGCAATAAAACCCAGCACACTTAGTTCATTTTCACTGAGACTCCTACTATAAAGTAAGTAAGCAGGAAAGTACCCTGGAATAAGGATTACAGAATGTAACTCTTCTTTCAGGGATGATGGTAGGGCCCTCATTCGCAAGTGATAAATGTCAGTGCTCTTCCATCTGCAACCTTTTTAAACCATTTTGAGAGACGATGCCAGCACGTGTCACGGGGCTACGCAGCCCACGGTGATATGGGGGGCCGGGGCAGGAGATTGAGTGTGTCATGGGGGAGTTGTCCTATTTTTTTTTTTTTATTATTATTTTTTTTAACAAAATGAGGTGCCCCAGGGGAAAGTCAGCAGTTAGAAGCGGCCCCACCTGAGTGTGTCTTGGGAGGAAGCCTACTGCCTCATATTTTTTAAAAGGAAAAAAAAAATTATAATAATAGAGCAGAGCCAAAAATATCAAGCCGTTCATAGCTGTTAAAAAGCCAGGGAAAGCTGAGTCGCACCCGTTCAGTGTTGTTCTTCCAAACAAGCTGACCACCCTCCCTTCATAATATTTTATTTATTAAAGCAAAAGTTGCCCCACTGGAATAAAATTATGTTATAGTCATATGCACATGCACATATAATGTATGTATGCATATATACGTATGTGTGCATACACACACACACAGAGATATACACTTATTTTTGACTCTGTTTCCATACAGCATTCAGCCAGAAGGTCCCCCTACATTTTCTGGTGTGTGAACTGCTGAATTTGTTAAAAGGAGAGAAGTTTAAACGCTGTTGAAAGGAACGAAGTACAACTCAGCCAAGGCCCCAGAACGGCACTCGAACCCCCGCGCCGCAGCAGGCCCCGCCGTTGCCGCAGCAACAGGGTGCCTCTCTCCCATTGGCCCGTGCTCCAGGGCGCGGCGGAACGTAACGCATCACCCAATCAGCTTCCGGGGTTTCGCTTCCCCCGGGAGAGGCGCCGCGGTGATGGCGGCCCCTGGGGATGTGCCGGGAGGGAGGAGGAGAGGGAGGAAGGCTCTCCCGAGGGAGAAGCCGGCAGGCAGGCGGGCCACCGGGAGGCGAACCAGCGCTGTGGCTCTGTGTGGGTATTACAGCGGCTGCTGCCTCTGTGCGTAGCTGCGAGCTCCCTACCTTGGGGGCTGCTTGTATGCAGCTGTTCTAGTAACTTCATCCTGAAGCAGTCCTTCAAAGCAACCTGCTCGTTCTTCCAGGGGACAAAACCATGTCATGCCTTTAAATATCTGACCAAATGCTTTAGAGAGTCATGTCCGCAGAAGCAGCACCTTGGGTATTTTCCTCTGGGTATTTTTTTATTTATTTTCTCCTGTGTATTCATTTCCATTTTTAAGAACCCTGTATTTACCTGCAGGACAGTCTAGACAGCTAATGAAATAGTGGATTTTTACAACAATTTAAACAAAAAGAACATCAGAAATAGGTATAGATTTCAGTAAGGATTGGAAGGTCTGTCTGTGTTCTGAGCATGCGATAGGCAAGGGTATCCCTTGGTTATTAGGTGCATTACTATCATTCCTAAAAATCCCCAAAGGAGTCACCTCATTGTTCTAAGAACTATACAGGAACAGCAGGTCAAATTTATAAAATGTGTTTAAAAGATGCAGATAGGATCCCAAAGGGATTTTTCCAGACAGTTCATAAAACCAGGTTGTGAGTTGCAACTGGAAGCTAATGGGAGTAAGGCCTGGAACTTATCTAGGTGCTTTTAATAAATCCTACTCTTTCCATATCGACATGATTAAATGCATAATATGCTTTTTTAAGATCTGATCCAGTGTTTATACAGTGCCAAGAGCAGCAATCTGAGCACTAAAATACTCCGTGCTTCTGGAGAAGAGTGCCTACTCTGGAGAATCTAAAGTATTAATGAGCCAGGTAGTGTGCAGTCAGACTCTGACGCAGAGAAACGAAGCTCTCCCTCAGTGTCTCACAGCAGGCTTTTAGTCTTTGATTTTATGTTGATGCTTATGCTTAGACCCTAAATTTCAGAAGCTGCCTCTGAACTGCCAAGGCCGGATTTGCATTTTTTGTGTTCACTGAGGGAAATTTCTTGTCAAATATCCTGTCAAAAAAGACAGGCATGGCTGTATTACTTTCACCCTCGCCACACAAAGTATGAGAAGGTGACCGAGGGATCATCTGGAAACCCCAGATCTTACATCTTCTCACAGAGACGAGGGATACAAAGAATAAATTTCCCCACTGCCATTACCTGTTTCTTTTCTTGCTCAGTGCTGATGCTCATCAGTCACCTTGTTACCCATCACTTTTTCCAGACCTGCACAGGGTGTTGTCGTGTGGTCCTTCCTCCCGCGTTGCTGCTGCGTGTTGTTTCTGGAGAGCGCAGTACTACTGCTTGGCGTGGGTTCTGGCGAGTGACTCGGAGGTGGTGGCAGGCAAGAGTGAACTGTGCCCAGCACTTTCCCATGAAGGCCTGGCTTCCCCACAGAGGAAAATCGGGTAAGCCTAGTGAAGCATGTCTTCCAGTCTATCGGGAAGAAAATAAAAAGTGATTCAGCTTATTTTTGTTTCATCCAGCTGTCTTACAACTAACATTCCCAGTAAAGGGGAGCTGTTGTGTTTTCATTTGAAACATGTTCTTCACTTACAGCAGTGATTTTCTTTGAATGTTAATTGTTTATTTACAATTCCCTTCTACGTATGCGGCTGAATAAAAAGCCCTTTTCTTTTGAAGCGTCCTGTTAACTGCATGAGGAACAGGGGAAGCTCAGTAACTGCTAAAGTCTGAATAAAACACATTCAATGATAATAAAATCATAGAATTTTGGAGCCAGAAGGAAACTAAATAGATCATGCAGTTGGACTTCCTGCACTGAGTCAGGATGAGCTACACCTGGACTTGGATGTTTGCCTGACTTTTTAAATGTTTTTAACATCTCCAGGTAGCTTCCACAACCTTGTTAGATGGACCATTTTAATCTTTCACCTGTATGACAGCTAGAAGCTGTTGACTAACTTGGCAAAATTAGGCATGGAGGAAACTTAAATTGCTCTGAAGTGCCTTCCTTAACCTAAATAGCTCAGAACTTGAAGGGCATTGTAAGAAATAGGAAGAAATTTGGAGTGTTGATTCTTCTGAGATGTTTTCTGTTTTTATTTGGGAACTTTAAACTGAGAAATTTAATGGTGGAACATGAAAAAAAGAGAGCTCCGTAAGCTAGTAAGTTTCCTTAATTTTCCGTGTCTTATCTTGCTTTGTTGGAAACGGACTAATTTGTTCCTTATGGCCTGCAAAAATAAGGTTTTAGTATACTGGCTCTTTCAAGAGCTTGGCTTTTGTGTCACTCCACCATATCACAGCCACGGCCCACCCCTTTTCATACTATGCCCCCAGGTATTGGTACAAGGTGCAAAGAGCAACCCAACAAACTGAGGGCTCTTTCAGATTAATGCAGGAGAAGTCGTCTTACACAAAACAGAAATATGGGGGACTTGGAAACAGAATGGGAAATTCTGAGAAAGCAAAGCAGGGAAATACACTAGACAGATTTCAGGGCTATTGCAGACGTTAGCTCACTTTCCCTATTTCAGAGAAGCCGTTCAAGGTGGTTGAATGCATGGGAAGAAAATGTTAAGATCTGCTGTTCTACAGGAACTTGGTGAAACCTTTGTTGAGGTTGATTTAGAAACTTCTGCTATTCAACCTGTTTCCCAAAAATCTGTGTCACAAGATTATGCCTGGGGGGCATTTATGAAGTATTGACTTTATACCTACTCATTGAAACAATCTATGCATATTTTTGCATGCATACATGTACACAAATGCACTCGGAATACTTTTGTCCCAGGCAAAATAAGAATTGCATGTCAGTAATATTTTTAGAATGTTCTTCACATATCTTCATACCTGCCTGGGAAAGTCTCTTATCTCTGCATGATAATAGTTGAGGTATTGGAAGTCAAAGATAAACAGGTTTCTAACAAAAACTGCTAGATGTTACCATAAAGGAGATTAGACTGCTGTCTGGTGCCAAATGCGTTACACCTGTTTGTTTCTAGAATGACTCTATATCTGATATTACACCTGCTTTTACATTTGGTGGAGGTTTTTTAGCCACTATTGACACTGGCTTTGCATTGAAACACTACGGTGATCTCAATGTTTAGCACAATTCCTAAAGAAATGTCACATTTTTCAGCATGGCTCTCCAAATAAGCCAACTCTGTAAGAAACAATTATTCAAATTTTCTGTTTCATCAAAATTGCTCAGGGTTTTGTGGCAAAATGATGTGAAAAACAGTAGTTGCTGGTGATGAATTCCTATAAAAATTCCTTATCTTTTTTTAATTCCTTTCTCAAACAGTCAGTGAAAAAACGTCAAGAAAAGGAAAAGTAGAGCTTTTTTGTCATATATTCTCAGGGGGGAGAGGGGGGTGTCGGGGGGGGATGGAGAATAACAACCAGATTTAGTTGGGATGATTTTGAAGTTTCTTTTTTGGTATATTGAACAGTAACCAGTGTGTTGGTTCTGTACTATATTTCTGGACTGCACTTCTGGAGGATAACTGAGGATCAGGAAGGAAGTGGGGACATCACAAAAACAGTTGAGCAATAGCATGTGATGGAATCCTGGATGGCAAGATTATTTCTTACAGATTTCAGAAGGTAGATACAGAGGAAGAATAAAATCAAAAGGCCCAAAATCAAGTCTTACCTGAGCTGAACATTTTTCACTATCAGATGAAAGTTATTGCATCAAATTTGATTGAAACTCAGTCGATATGCCGTAAGTGGCTACAAGAGGAAATCCCAGTTTATATGACTCAACATTTTTGCGCAAATATTAACTTTGGCTGATACACATTTCTCTTTATATCTCTTTTCCAGATCTGAGCAGAATTATACCATGTCTCAAAGTTAGCTTGGCTATATTCAGCTGCAGCCTTTGGTTATTTGAATAGCTTCCATTTTTAACTGTTTTATCTATGTATTGTTTCTGAAAGATAAAGAAAATATAATTTTTCCCATGATTCTGCTTCCTGTGGTGCAGTATTAAATTCTGCACCATTGAAAAACTTAGATTTAATGTTGGCAGAAAGCACAATGCTGAGGGTTTACTTTGCTGTGGCAAAACCAGTGGAAAATCCTAGAAGCTGGCAATCACTGCTTCCCGGGATCTACCTGTGCTTTTAGCCCCCACATTCTCACTGGCTTATTTTGTCAATGGGGCTCCTTGGAACAAGAAACATTGGTGGGCACTGGAGTTAACCTTCCATTTTGAAAAATGTTCATATCCTCTGTCAAAACACTCTTCAAGGTTGCTACCACCAACCAGATTGTTGTTTCTGTTCAAAATGAATGACAGGTGATGAGGAGAGAGCAAATTAATGAACAGATGTCCGGTATATTGCTTGTGCTTGGATTCCTGGTCATACAAACCAGATGGTTAACACCTGCAGTAGAGGAACAGAGGAATGCAGAGTTTGAATCTAGAACCCCAGGTCTCTATGGGTGATATCTAACTTTGAGCAGTCTGGGGGGAAAAAACAGTACTGAAGTTAGTGAGCCATGGCTGTTACGTGTGGTTAATGCATTTGGGCTTCCTGAAAACAGTCTGGAATTGAAATCAGTCACTTTTTAAATTTTTTTAAAGTATCTTTTGTTGTCTGTGGGTGTTAAAGTACAGATGCAGGGTGATAAAGGAAACTACCTTCCCAGGACTTACCAGCCATGGGGACACCGTTCCACTGACATTCCACATGCCACTGTTGGACCTGCATCGTTGGGCAGTTCCAGACAGAAAAGCAAAATTAACTTTTCCAGTTGAAACTCCAAGCGGTATTTTAGGGAGGCTGAATATAAATAGCCAAGATCGGACTTGGACAGTATACCAGGGCTAACACCCATACTCTTACAAAATGTGCCCTGGGATCTTGAATGACCACAAGTGGTCAGAAGCTTGGTTTTGGCATCCTATATTGACATATTTTCTTCACGACATCAACAGTCATCTCCCCTGTGGTCCCATCTTCCGCTCTCAGTGGCAATAGCAGCCCTGCAGACTGACATCTGTGGCTTGGGGAGGCTCTAAATAGCCGACATTTTTTTCACCTATTCTGTAATTCTTTTTACAAAATGGATTAAATAAACTGCCAACCAGATAAGGAACAATTGCTCCAAGCTAGTATGGAAAGGAACTGGGAAAGGTTCCATGAGCAGAATTAACTGAGCAATGCCGAATTTCCAGGGCATCATCTGGTAGCTCTGTCTTGTTTTGCTTAACATTGTCAAGTTTTGTTTTGTTTAATTTTGGGTCCTTATATTGTCTTAATTTTTGACTTCTGGGCTGTTGCAGGCTTCCTAGTTACCAAGTTCCTTTGCGCTTGTCTTATCTAGGTTTCCTAATTTCCACTATTAGGTGATGTCTGACACCTTTTTTGCTCAAATCTGGCAGTCTGGACACACAGTGAGTCACTTACTCTCCCCGACATCTTCCTACCTCCCCGCGTCCCCATGCTGAGGATGTGACTGTTTGCATGCGAGATATGCAACAAGCCATGCAGAGAATTTCAGGACATGGGTGACATTAGTTCTTCACTGTTATAGTGCAAGCAGTAAACCCCTCTGAGAGGGCAGTCTAATAAAAATGCCCCTGGATTTTGAACTGAATTCTAAAATTCATTTCATAAGCACTCAGAGCCATAATGATGTACAAGAGGACAGCTTTCACTTGTAACTAAAATCTGCAGTATTCAATCCAACCAACAGAGGACAAATGAAATGATAATGCATGTATGATTTTTTTTTCCCCAGATTCTTTATTGATATTTCTAACCAATCCCAGCAGTTAGATTCTGGCTTGAGATCAACTGGCACAGTGACAGTGAATTCATAAGACTATTGAAAACTTTCATCAGTTTATATTAGTCCATTGAAATGAAGGGTACAGCTGCATATAGATGAGTGGTTAAGATAGAACTCTCATTGATAAAAGGTAATTCTTCAGGAGGGAGTGAAGTCTGATGAGGTATCTTTGGACATAGAAAATGTGCAGGAGATATTTTCAAATTGGTGGAAGAGCGATTCTGTGTTGGAAGGGCGGGTTTGTAGCAAAAACATGCAGTCTAGAATGCATGGCACTGTCTCTGGAACAAGAGGATAACTCCAAATAATCAATAGGCAAAAAGCTGGGACAAGAGGGAGGACATAAATCCTGTGAATTCATCCTTATTTATCTGCTCAGATATGATTCCCGATGATTGTTTTCTCAGCCCTGAGGCACTGGACACGGTGCCATACTCAACTTACTCTTCACTTTCTGGTTTCCAGCATGACCAAAAGACTCAGGGGTCTGCACTGAGCAACTGCTTGGTCCTAGGTGCTGGAGTAATGCCTTGTATTGCTCAACAGTAGCTTTGATATACCATGAGCTGATCCCATCTCCAGCCTTGGTTTTGTAATTGCATTCCAATGGGTATCTCTAATTCCCCCGGAGTGGAGAGAACAATCCACTGAAGTCAGTTGCCGCTTCCTTTGCATTGTAACTACTGGCTAATGACCAGTGTTTACTGACTTCCAGTGACTCATTTGCAAGTGTGATGCTTGGCTAAAAAAAATGTTTCCAAGAACCCTATCATCATTAATCATTAATTCATGCATTGGTATTCTGCTAGATATGATTACCCAGGGTTTGCATTGAGATGGTAATAAGGCATGTACCTCAGACTGGACTAGAAGAGCATGTGGTAGATAGAAGATCTGGGTTGCCCCCATCCACATCCCTGCCAAGTGATCCAAGTTGTTCAACAATGGCAGAATTTGGCATGTTTCCCTGCCCCAAGGAGTTTGCAAGTTGAAGAAGTGCTTTTTTATTCATACTGCTTTTATAGCTGTTCCCATGTCAGTCAGTGGGATGAATTCCCATCTTACTTTTATTGAAATGTAAATGAAGTTTGTCAGGACTTTACCTAACCTGCGTGAGTAAAGTTTCATTTAATAGAACACACCGGGTCACTGAGATGTGATCAAGGCTCTGTTCTTCCATCTTTCACCCTAGGAGAATGCTGAAATTATAGTTTGGGGGGTTGAGTAAGGAGGAAAAGAGGAGTATGAGGGAGGCTGGCAAATGCCCGCACTACGATGATAAGGCACAATGCCAGAGTAGAGACCAGTGCTGGGCCACTGGGTGGAAGAAGCCAGTTTGAAGCGGCTGACAGGCAGTGTTGATAGCACGGTTGGCGATAGGGTGGGATTAAAACTATAACTGCGCATATGACTGAGAAAAAATCTTCCTCGCACACCAGCTGCTGTGAGTACTTGCTGGTGGATTTATGTTGGATTTGAAGAAGCACTTAGTCTGTGAATAACAGCTACCAGGTTCCTCAATGAAACTTGCAAAGTGGACAATTAAATTATGAT
>NW_009646934.1:286842-333729 GCF_000708025.1 Charadrius vociferus | reverse complement strand
GATTTCTTGCTGCTTTACTTCAGAGCCCCAGAGACTCAGTGTTCTGAAGTCCCTCTTAACACTTCCCACTTGGCTGCTAGACCAGAAGTAAAAATTGTTAATGCATTAAAATGCACTTGGCCTCCGTGTATTTTCCCATGCAATTTCCATTTTCTTTATTAAGCAGAAAGAGTAATACTATCAATATTTATAATTTCAGGCTCTTAAAACATTTTCACTCCGATATCAAGGGCAATAAGCATCTTCCGGAGCAAGAGAAAGAGCAAGAGAGTGATGGAAGTCTTTAGTTCCCATAAATTTAGTTCTTATAAAGTCTGGACACCCTGGGCGGATGCCTTGGCTCAAAAATGACCTCCTGGCTCCTCCTTTACATCTTGGTTTTTAATTGGAGCCAGGAGAAGGATCCCAGCGTTTGCCAGGTGAATGCGAGCTGTACCCTGGCAGGATGCCTGCAGACCCATTACTGTTTTGTAGATTAAAATAAGGACAGCAGAAGGGGTGGAGGGGGGCTAAAGGGAGGGAAAGAGAAGAGAGAAAGAGAATCGCAAAACACTTTGTTCTAATTCAGGTGAAAAAGTTAATCGCAATGTCTATACAGACAGTCTGCCACGTATAGGGTGGAGGGGGGAAAAAGTTATTTTTATATATGTGTTATATTCTCTAATTATCCCTGTGTGCCAGCCTCTAGGAACAATTGAAAATTGCTGCCAAAGTCTGTGCCTGCTCAGACATCATTCTCATGGGGAAGCTCTGGGAACGGCTTGGCTGCCGTGGGATCAGCCAACCCCTTCCAGCTCGGGCTCATTGGAGCAGCCGTTCGTAGCCGCGGCGTGCGGGCTCGTGGCTAGCAGGGAGGGCGGAGGGGCGGGCGGCAGGATCTGTGCGTTCTGTTCGCGAGGTTGTGACGGAACCACTGCAGCTTTGGCCCCAACACTTGATCTCTGGCTCAGTTTCCTTGGCCTCAAACGGGGGAGGACGCTGATAAGAATATTTACTCAATTACGAGGAGCTTATGAATTGAGCGATTTCGGGTCCTGGGTTACCAAGCAGTAACAAACAGATGCTGTTACCCTATTTTTTACTGTGTGGTCCATCCCAGTTTTGAATGAACCACTTTTTTTTTTTTTGAGGAGTTTTAAATCTAGTGGACTTCACAATGAAGCCCAAATTTCCTCTTGTATTAGGCAATGAATTTCTGTTACTAAGTCTCTTGATTCTCAGGTTTACTTGGGCATGATGGGGCAGACTGCTCGTTCACTCTAATGGCAAAAGCAGTCTTACAACAACTCTAACTGGAAGACTCTAACTGCTTATTTAATGTTACCACACGCACTGAATAGGTCTGCTGGGCAATTTTCCATCAGAATAATTTTCTGATAGAAAGTGGCTCTTTGCAAAATCAAAATTTCTCCTGGTGAATACTACAGTTTTGCCAAAAAAATTCAATTCACCAGTGGGGAAATCAAAACGACAGCTTCCTGGCTGTCCACCTTGAAGACTTAGAATTTTTTTTTTTTTTTCCCCTCTATTGAACTCAAAAACTGAAATCAATCAAATCATTAAAATTTCAAACCAAAAAGATTTATCAGGGCTTGGAAATCCCTCCACACAAATAAATTTATATTAGGTTTGTTGTTGCCATTTTATTGTTCGGTTTTTATCCCTGTCAGAATAATTTCTCTCATTATTTTATAATGGAGGTGGCTTTTTTCTGGGAAGGGAATTCCATTTTCAACCAGCTTTTGTACTGAGAAATAGAAACTAACAGGGAAGACAAGATAAGAAACAGAGAGAGTGGGGTAGGAGTTAGAGGATGTGCTTGACCTGGGAAAAATTAGTTTACCTACATGACAAAAATGATCTTTTGGCTAAGACGGAACCATTTTCCCATGAAACTGAGTTGGTTTCTAATTGATTACATGCAAAGGCAACTCAAATGTCTGAAAGTCAATGCTTGTACATTTTTATACTTCCCATTATTGAAGAGATCCCAATTTCCAACTAAAAATTTTTAAGCTGCTATGTTTCCCATTATCACGCTAATCAATTACCTTGAATTCTACCCTGGCATGAATATCTGCATGCAGAACCTCAGAAGAATTTAGGTGCTTAATAACCATTAGGAAATACTAAACTAGAATGCAGTTACATCTCCTGAAGTGGCTCGAGCACGTAAAGCCCCTGGGAGGGGACCGTGCTTATTATCCTTCTTTTGGTCCCATCATTATTTCAGTTATATGATCTCCTCCTAAAATACAGCAAATTTCACTTGGATGTCCAATATATCCTATAATTTTATGAAAGGCTATATCCAGTGTCTTATGAGAATTATGCAGTCATAAAATCCATCCAAAGTTACCTAACAGATTTATCTATATTCTGATATTTATGAAGCTTACTGGAGAAACACTAACTCTCTCAGGGCTGCCTTGAATTTATTTGACATTGTTTATGCTGGGTAAACTCCTTGGAGACAAGGAGCAAATTCCTCTGAGATCTTGTGGTGGGATCAATTTGTAGAGCTGTTTCCATGTTTTCTGATGCAATCGAGTGTAACAATGTTGTATCCCAGTAAACATGGAAATGGAGCAAGGAAAACATTTCTCAATCGACTTCCTAAAAATACTGCTCTGGGTGGGGAGGGGCTCGAGTTTTATTCCAGGAGCTCATTCAAGCCCTCATCAGTTTCCACAATGTCTCAGATTTTACTTAGTCTTACATTTCATGTACTTATAGATTGGGAAACGGAGTGCTACATGGGCCAAATGCCCACGAGCGTGACGTGCAATAACCATTATGGTTCGAATGTACATATTCATGGGTGGAGAGTTGCCAAGCGTGGCTGGAAGCAAATTCAATATTTGGCAAAGTGGGCAGATCATCAAGGGTGATCCTGGGAGGGGCTATCTTGAATTGCCTTTTCTGGCTTTGCATTTGAATATCCTAATGCTCCCTTCTGTAGGATGGGGGGAAAAAAAAAGTTGATGTGTATTGTGTTAGTTTGGTATTCTGTGGTTTGTTTTGTCTGGGTTTTTGCTTTTTTTTAATTATCTTCCTTCTCCTCCTTGCCTGGTGACTAGTGTTGAGCTTTCACGTGGAACCTGATGAAAATGTAAGTTCTTATTGAGTTCCTGGAGAGGAAGGAGAGAATAATCCAGGGTACCAAATTTACCAGTGTGCAGTCGAGGAGCAGCAGTTAGATGAGGGTTGTAAAACTCATTCTTGCTGCTCCTATGCCTGTGTCCGTCCTGTTGTAAGACACTGTATTTAAAGATTACCCTATTTAGGACCCTATTTTTCAAAAAGTTATTCATACAGTGACATTCAGAGAGGGAGACAGGTGTGTCTATTCCCTCATTACTTACACTGTTACCATAAGGGCACTGCACTCGTGGATTAGCCATTTGCACAGGGCCTCCAGTCTTGCGGGAAAAAATACCTGCTCTCAGTCAGCATCTGTAAGAACTGCGTATGCACTGGAGGCAGACAAGGGATGGAGCAGTTGGTATGTGACTGTGTCCATGCTTTTTACACCCACAACTTCCAGAATTCAAGTCCTAGGTATTTGGCATGCCGTTATCTTTCCTCTCCGCTATCCAAATATGAAAAAGGCACTATTAAAATGCTCTAAAATGACTGCTTATAATAATCGGTGCTGTGTGCCTTTTATATCTGTATTGAATTTTGTCTTTTGTGCATATACCCCATGTGGCTTCAGGGACTATTTTGTTCCAGAAACTGTTGCAGTGGGACATGGTGAAGAATTGTCCATGTGAGAGGAAACTGGATCATTTTGATGTATAGTGGGAGGGAGCATGGCCACATTAGGTGGAAGGTGTATAGCCATGTCTGCAGTGGAGTTGTGCCTCAGCTTGCCCTTCAGCAGACACCTCACCATGTAAAAGTGGATCCAGGCACTACACAGGACCTCTCACCCTGTTCAGAGCTTAGTCCCGGGTCTCAGCCCACAGCGCAGTGCTCTTGGCCTCATCAGATTTCAATACAGCAGTTGCATTTGTTTTCTGATTCCAGTGCTTTTGTTCCTGTTTTCAGGACACTTGAAAGAGTGCGTCTCCCAATGGCAAAGATAAGAGCCCACGTCCCGCATCCTGTGGCTGTGCATTCTCAGCCACAAGAGTCACTGCAGCCCCTTTCCGGAGGGAGGCGATTCGGACAATGACATCTCAGACTGATGCAGCTAATCCAGCTTTACCCAGGGTAATTATGTGAAGTGACATTCAAATCCGAGTGGTTTTTCTAGACGCAGAGATTATTACATTATGAAGAAAGTACACTAGCTACTTTCCTCCCCACATGTCTGTAGTACGGTTTAAAAATAGCCCTAAGCAGTTGAAAATGTGCCTTAATCTTTTGACAGGGAAGTGGGTGAGGTCACAAGACTGGGAAAGGACTTGTTTGCTGTCGGGAGGATGGTGAACTTGACACATCCAACAAAGTTGAGTGCTGCTGTGGGTGAAGAAAGGTAGGGAAATGGGGCCCAACATGCCCTTTTTTTTCGTGGTTCTTGTATACGTCTTTGGTGCACGTGAAATGCTGTGGGTTAAAACCCCTTTTGATATATAGAGGGCAGGATGTGACAGGATCAGCTGTGCTATTTTCAGTATAGTAAACTGCGAATATGCTCTAAAGAAAAAGACAAACCAGTATATTCAAGCACAAAAGGCAATATAGACACATCCAGGGTACAGCTCTGCTCTATTCCCTGTGACAGCTCACTGTCTGCATTAAGAAATTTGGGATTTCCCCTTCCATATGGTGAACCTGCTCCAGATCAAGTTAATTCTCTTTGGGTTTGGAAAATGTGTTTTCTTTGTTGGTATTTGACAGTATCTCAGATCTTGGCCCTCCCTTGTTACTGGAGAAATGCTAAGGGCCCATAGCCAGGATAGTAAGCTTGTAAGTGCAGGGAAGTTAAATATGAAGAAGTCCAGCTTCATGAAGCAGGCTACATCGAGGCTGCTGGTTCTCGTAAGAGTTAATGACAAGAGTGTTCAGTATCCTTCTGCCACCCCAACAGAGATTGTGTGGGATAAATATTCTCTGAATTCTCTTTTCCTGCTCGTACAAAACAGACTCAGGCTATCGCAGTCATTCATGCATGAAACACTTTTCTACAAATGTGTAGCCCAATAGGAGCAGTTCTATTAGAAGTCTATTATTTGCATAATTGGGTGCTAACAAAAATAAAGCTAACAAATTGCTGATAATTGCAAAATGTCAACTATATTGGGATAGGTCAGAGGTGAAATATAAGGGTGAAGTCTCCAGGTGTGTTGAGGTCAAAAGCAACTTGTTATTGAGGGGAAACTTGTTAGGGGTAATAGCTATCAGAAGAAACTCAACTGAATAATGTTAAAGCCAACCAAATCTTAAGTAACATGTTGCTGCAGTACTCCAGGGGAGGAGGACCATTGCCAACATGAGTAATTGGTTAATTCGTCGTATGTTACTTGTGAAGGGGGACTGGGAAGGGGAACTGAAAAGGGACACTGAAGAGAACTATGAACGTTCTTGTTGGATAGCAAGTGGTACAAGCCAACTGCACAGAGGAGTTGACCCAAAAAATGTTATAAAATAGAATGGAGGTCCCAAAATCATTTTAGTACCTGAAAAAATAAAAAGTTGTTTCCCAGAAAAATCCATGTGGCACTCCAGATGGCTGGGACGAGAAACCTCGGTTAGCTGCAGTAAGACTTGAGAACCTGAGGGTCAAAAAGGGAGTGAACTTGCACTGATGCTTTGGAGTGATCCAAAGTTCATTGCATTTAGCTGACTTCTTCCTACCAAAGTTGCAAAGTTCCCTGGTATTTTTAGGAAAATGAAAAATTATGGACAGCCTGAGGAAATGCAGTTCTTTTTAAAATGGCCTTGGTTTTAACTGCCGCACTGTATTGCTTCAAAATCCTCTCAAGAACTTCCTTATGTAAGTGAAAAACAGCCTCACAAATTGCCAGGGTGGTTTAAATCAACTTCAGTGCAATAAAAGGTATATGTGCTCCCTTAGTCAGGGGAGTTGGAAAAAGAGCTATCAATAACAGTATGTCAGATAAACACTGAGGGCAAAGAGAGGACTTTGCTGGGACATGACTTTTTTCATTCTCTCGGGGATTCTTTTTCTCTTCTGTCTTCAGTTGCTTTTATATCTTTAGCCATGCAGCAGCCAAGGCAGGAGAGGAACTGTCTGACAAAGGTTTCATTGACAAAAGTGTATGATTTTTGCTAGAAAGCACTTCCTTCTCTGCTGAAGGCTTTGAAGTGTCGTCTTTGTTCTTTCAGGCTTGTTATTTTTTTTCTCTTTAAAAATGATAGACAAAATACTTGAAAGTCATCTTTTAGTACAGGCAGAATAACAGGAGCAGCAACAGAAACCCTTCATTTAAAAAGATATCATCATGCTAAAATGATGTATTTGAAATATCATTTCTAATCCTTGTTACGAAAACACTGCCTTAAATAATTTAAAACTGCTAGTTGAATTTTAAAAACATGTATAATTTACTCTTCAAATTGTCTTCTTCCTTCGTTGACTGTCTCAGCGTGCCATGTCTCTGCTGACTCTGATCTTTGTAACGCTTTCATGTGGCTTGGTTTTACTATCTGCAAAAAGGATTAATGGAGTGAACTCCTTTGTAAAGTACATTGAATTAGCATCAAAAAGTGCCATTGTAAGGCAAGGGATTATTAATGTAGTCTGCTTTTTAATATTTAAACAGTGTGGTAGATTTTGGTTTTCTAAAACCTGAAATCCTAAATTATTTCTTTTTTTTGCTCATTAGCACCAGGTAAGCTCTTTCACATCCATACCAACCTACATCCTAGATCCTACATCCTCATACCTAAAACTGAGATCCTGTCATTGTGAGCGTGCAGCACTCTGCAATTCAATAGGTAACTCCAATTAATCCAGTGCTGTTAATCCCCTTGTGTGAAGACCTGATTCTCCATTGCTGAGTAAATGGAAATTTCAATATTAACTTCATCGGTAGTGGGGTCAGATGTGTTTCAGACACTGCAGGATCGGGTCCTGCGACTAGCCCTTAAGGTTGCAGGTGAGCAGAAAGACATGTGATAATACTGCCAGCTATGAAGTTACTGTTCCTAATAATTTCAGTTCAGTCAGACCACAGAGATCAGCAAACCACCAGAGACAACTTTCTGTGGTTTGACACTATAATCCTGTAGTGAAACATGACTGTGTTAACCTCTTTTTTTTTCCTCTTGATTAACTCACTTTCCTAACGAAAGTTTTAAAGTCCATGATCTCCAGGTTGTTATTATCCACCAAAGAGGGCTTCCTTGGCACGGGTTGGGGAATTAAAGTTTCTTGGCACATAAGGAATGATTACAGCAGCGCAATTCTTTTCGGTGCTTCCAGACTTAGCGTCCAGATGAAAAGCTATTTGATACACTTAACAGTGCCTGTGTCCAAAGCACAGCAAAGCTCCATGCTAGGTAAGATAATGGGGCTTTTTATTCTCCCACCCCACAAATCAGTAGCTCTTCTGCATGTATTTCTGCAGGAGTGCTTGTCTGTGTGTTTTTCTCTTTGCTCTAACTTGGCAGTTGAGGGAAAACTGGGCAGAAGCTTAGAGCTAAGCAGAGTAGCAACAAGATAGGCTGCTGTTACTCATGCTCAAACCCATGGGTTTAGAAAAAAAAGGCAAGAAAAACAAGAGCCAGGAAATGCCTTAAGTGTATTAGTCCATCGATGGTGTTTTCTGTATCACAGGTATTTCATATCATTGGCAAAACCCCACAGGTTGCAGGGCTTATGCTACCCACAGGTCTGCTCATCCAGACTCTTCTCTTCTCCTGAGTTGTGGGTGCTGCCCCCCCAGCTGTTTTTCCCAGGATCCATGCAGTATCACACACTGCACATCTGTATGACCTTTGCACTCTCAGCAGCGCATTAAACGGTTCTAATGCCAAACTCCTGCCAAGGGAAGAGCAGCTTCACTGTTGAAGTGATGAACTGCACTGGCCATTCCCAGCAACCCCAGTCACCGCACGGGGTGGCCTGAGGGTCCTGTCTCTGACCCTACAGAGACAGATACGAGCTCATCCTGCTCTGCCTGTGCTCCACAGCAGCTCAATGAGAGCGCAAGCACAGGACTGTTCCTGAACTGATAAAGCCTTTAAAGTGATGAAGTAGCATAATTCAGGGAAATTGTCACAATAACTGTGTAAACTGCCCCTGTGTAAATACCTTAAGATCCAGAGAGGCTAATTCTGCCTCTTCAGCCATCCATCTGCACAGACGTCTTACTGCTATCTCCCTGAGCTTAACAACTGAGCTGGGCGAAATTTTATAAACTGTGAGTTTTCAACAAAACAAAAAAAAATATTTTATAAAAGTAAAAAAAAGAGGAGTATATTTCGTGGTGGCTGTTACTGTTGGGAGGTCCATCTCATTTCTGCTGAGCTGAATTTTCCTTGGCTTTCATAATTGGGATAGTTTAGAGGTCAGCCTTTATGATCTGTAAGTAATCACAGTTACTGGGATTTACAGGAGAAAAGGATTATTCGTTGCCCCCTGTCCCTTCTGCTGCTCCTCCCACTCCTCCAGGATTGCAGTAGCAGCTTCTTAGAGAAAATAAACCCCAATAAACCAGCCTAAACACTGTTTTTTTTCAAATCCCCATTCTTAGCATAAGCAATGCTCAGCTGGAAGCCTCATAAAACCTTTGAACCGGTAATTTGCGCCCATTCTTTTAAAGCCTTTTCCCATTTTAAATATTAGTATAAAAAGGGGATTTGAGGAATCAGTATCGCCAAAGCAAACATTCGACACACTGTTATATTAGACTTATATAATATAAAGCTTAGGCACATGAACCCAAGCTGCTGCTGCTGTTCTGCAAACCAGTGCTTACGTCTGCCATAAGGACAAAAGTGCTGGAAAAAAATCTGTTTCTCTGTTTGTCCATGTGTGCACGTGCACGCTGGTTTTAAATAGTAGGAGGATTGCACCACGTTGGTGTGGCAACAAACTGTAAAAAGAAACTCCTCCTATTTAAGGTTCTGAAGGATATTGACTAATTTCTGTGTTTCATCATGAAAACAGTAACACTGACACACTTTTTCTTTGCTGTGCCACAGATATTTATGTTTGGATGTTGTTGTGGAAACTAAATGGGCTGAAATGTCACTTTGGGTTCTGTTTCTGAAAGGATGCAGCGTGATACCAGATTTCAGACCCAGATCTTCCAAGTGTGCATTTAACTTTATGGACCAGAGCATATAAAGCTAAATCCCCATGTGTTTCTAGGACTCAGCTACTGGATCTTGGCAGCAGAGAGATGGATGTAAAAATTCTCATAGAAATAAACAAATAGTTTAGTGTGCAGAGGGTTTAATGAAAGCTACTTTTCAACATCTCTCCCTCTCTTTTCCTCCCTCTAATGTGTTTTCTGATGCTTTGGGGGCAGGGGAGGCTCCTCTAAGTATCTGGGAGCTGTCTCCCCTATCCAATTCCATGTTTAATAATAAAATCTGTTAGAGATTTATCTTTAAGGTCTTTACTCCTTTGATAGGTTTGCTTGAAATTAGTCAATGATTAGAAATTTTTGGGGTAGAGGGAACGGAGAAGAAATCCGTACAACGCTAGCACATAAGCCTTGTTTCTTTAGGCACCCAGCTAAAACATTTAACATGTTCAACGTGAAAGGAACATGGTAGTCTGATGCTCTGTATTTGTCATCTATACTTGCAAATCCAACACTGAAGCTTTACCTTTCTGCTGGAAAGAAAAACAAACTGAAAACAATAGGAGAAACCACAGAGCCTTGCCTGGAGTTCAAGGATTGGTGCTGAGACAGGGCTGAGTCCACTGCGGGGAATTAAGTCATTTCCCATGCACCAGTTATAAAAGGGACAGCCCCAGTACTGGGACTGGGGTTATGTGATCTGGGGGCAGTCTGCTCGCTTTGCTTGGGAGCAAAGGGGTGGACGTGGTTTAGTGTCTTCTCCCTGTCACTACTGTCCTGTCTGCCGGGTGTTCATTCATGCTAGCAGAAAATATGTCTGCCAGGAAAATACAGGTATTTAAACTCTTCATTTAGTTCACTTAGTAGTTTCCAGGCTCCCTAGGCTCTACTTGTACCTGAAGTAGTCCTCTTAATGCAATCCTAGCAGTGGAGAGTGAAGATGGGGGAAGTTCTAAATATGTTTGTTTCTGAAGACAGTATTTGGAAAAAAACTCACCCAGGTAGCCAAGAGCACTCAAGAGCAGAAAATACTGTTTTAAAGAGGAATTTCTTTGTTTTTCTAACTCTTCAGAACAAGGGAGCAGTTTTAAAATAAAAACTTGAGTTTAATGAGTGATACCAAAAAGTGCTGCTTGACTGCTGCCCATGAATCATACCAGGTTCTCCTCAGCAGCACATCCACAGAGGCACAGATTACCCTGGGAATTCATAGAATCATGGAATGGTTTAGGTTGGAAGGGACCTTGAAGGTCATTGCGTTCCAACCCCCTGCCCTGGGCAATTAAAAAGAAAAAAAAAAAAAAAGGGTCGTGCATGTGTGTGTGAGATGCTCTCACTAAAAACCAACCTCGGAGGTACCGTTCCTCTGCTTCCCCATCCTGCCTGTCCTAGACCTGTCTGCCGTGTGTTTCGCGCCCTCCAGCTCCTTAGCAGGACACTGTGCTGCAAGCGTGGAGGGGCCAAATGAAACCTAGATGCACAAGTATGTCGCTGTTTTTCCTTTGCTCGTGGCATAAATCAAAAAGAAAAAAAAATATCTGTTAGCACAGAGCTCAGGTTTGTTTATTTTTTTGCCAGCTGCAACATGCTACCCTCTTAGGGGATCACGTAAAACCAGTCACGGTTTAGGTTGGAGTGACATGTCAAACCCAAACTGTAGGCCTGGCCCCTCTCAATGAATTACAACCTTGTCAGGAACCTATTATATATATACATATATACATACATATATGTGGGTTTTTTTTAAATTAAGGTAGGTTTTTTATCAAATCAAATACCTGCACACTAAATTATACTTCTGGTGCCAGCCTGACTCTCCCTCTCCCTTCGCCACTCTCTTTTCCTCAGCGTTACGATACAGGGGGTTTTGTTCGGAGGAGGGGGTGGGCGGCGAGGTCCCATGCTGCTGAGGAAACGCTGTTTGACCTTGCCACATGTTTTGTTTTCGGATATTTACCACAACATGTCCCAGCGCAGTTGCCTTAATGATAAAAATATTCAGAGTCAAAGAGTGGAGGCCTGGGGTGGCGGGTGAGAGGAAGGAAGGTGAATCAGTAATAGAGTGCAGCCATCAAAGATGTTTACTCATCTGTTTTCTGAAACAAGTTTGTTTTGTTTATTAATAGGGCTTGAAATGCCAAGGGGAGAGTTTAAGGTGAACTAAAAATGCCATGTGTTCCTCTGGCACGGAGTCTCCTTTTGTACTTGCTAAAATTAGTTAGGTGCTGGCTTTTCCCTTTTTATCCACCTCCTCCCTCTGAGGAATAGATGCTATTGTTGTTTTAGAGGAGGCCAGAAAGCTCAGCAAATGAAGGAGTAAAAGTTCACTGGAGGACTGTTTAATCCCTGGCCCAGCAGTTTCTGTAGTCAGATGCATGAGCTACTTCAAAATGGTACACACAATATTAAAAAAAAAAAAAAAATTAAGAAGCTTTCCACTCATCATCTTTTCCATGGAGGAAAAGGGGAATAATTGTTATGTACAAACATCATCTTTCATGCACAACTCTGCATACAGCCTGGAGATGCTTCTGCTGTAATTATGGCCTTACAGGGGAAGAAGTTACACACAGGACAAGATCAGGCAAATTAAATTGATACACAGCATCCTGTGCCGAATAGTTTGATCATGTAGTGTATCCTCATGAGGTGAAAAGTCTGTACCTGGTTAACAATACATCCAGCTAAACATTGGCATAAAATCCTTCCTTTGTGTGCTTCCGAGGAGCATTATGGTTTGGTTTTTAGAGAACTGAATTCAGAGCACACTTGGGGGGTGTGGGGAGAAAAGTTTTCTTCAGGGGGACCTCCACAAACCGTGACCATTTCTGTTCAGAGAACATAATGAAAAACTCTTACTAATCCTATACCATGCATGTCTGGGCATTGAGCTCATGTGCAAGCTGAAAGAGGCTCGTGCTCGTAGGATCAATTGCAAATTTAATACAGGGTGATAGAATACGCTAGTGTCTGAGCATACCAGCGCTGCATTCACTCTGGTCTGTGCTGGGGCTGCCCTACACTCAAGCAATTATTTGTTATGCAAGATGAGAGGGTGAAGGAATGCTTTGGAGGAAAGACTGCATTTCATAGACCGTTCGTGGAAGTGCCTGTGCTGATGGACACATGGAGGTGAAGAATAGAGAAGAACCTCAGAGCAGAGCTGAAAGAGAGATCTGATGTTCTCTCCTTTCCTTCTGCCTCAGGAAAGGACATTTGGATTTTCGTTATTAAAAAGCTGTAAAGGAAATACGTGGCATTTCTTGATATTTGAGATTGACAATGATGAAATAAGCTGAAGTTACGATAAAAGGAAAGTAGAGCTATGAGATGAGGAGAGGAGAGAGAACCTCACAGAGAAGACTGGATGTGTTAAGATACTCTGTACATAGCCGGAGGGGGGAATTGACTTCAAATAAGAAAAACTACACTGTCATGGAGGTGTGAGGGGCGTAGAGATCCATTTCTGATGGTTTGGACACTTTCACTCAGCACTGAACCTCAGTGTCTTGCCCCGGTTGTGTAGCATGACCAACATTACCCTTCTAAGCGTTGATCTCAGGACCCTAAAACCCAGGCTGAGTCACTCTAGTTCAGGCTTTTATCATTGGACAGGAGCTGGTGAGGTCAGAGTCAAGCACCAATTCAGACTGAGATTTAATATGTTCGGGCATATTAAGGCAACTAAATCTTGCAGGATTATGATGTTTCTATAGGTCTTGTCTGATTACTAGTTCATCAAATCCGAGAAGCAGAAACGAGTTCCTTAACATTCAGGGTCTTACACAGTCTCCCCAGCGAGCACGTCTCCTTCAGGACAAGGTAACCCGGAGCTTCGCTGCCTGCTGAGGTCCTGCCTAACTCCTCTGTCGCCTTATTGTACCCCCAGCTCTGGAGGGGGCAGGAAGCAATGGCTCCAGGCAATGGCTCAGAGAAAAAATGTTAAATGTGTGTAGTCATTTAATTGCATTACAGCCCTTATTAAATAAAGGTACAGGAGAACATAAAGGTGGCCTGCTTCTATTTTTGATGCAGATATTATGTAAATTTATGTACCTGATTATGCCAATCTCACAAACCCCCTCAGGTTTCTGAACAATTTCCAAGCTGTTCCCCTTACTCAGTATGGAATACTTTGTTGTTTTGTTCTGGTTTTGAAGTAGGGCCTGCTAGACCTCTGTCGACCATGAATGTCTGTTTGTGTGTGCAAATGCGTGTGTGCTCCCTTGCTTTCCTGCAAGCCACGGGCTGAATCTGGCACCAGGTTTTCTGGCTGGTTGAAGAAAAGTGTGTTTCTGAGGTGAAAAATTTGCCTTTTAAATTTCTATATAGCTTATACCAAGATTATAATTCATATCCAGGGCTGAATACCAAATGACCCTGTTACTCATTTCCACAAATATTCTGAAAGGCGAAGAGTGAGGCAAGGGAAAATACTGGCCTGAATCCAATGCTGCAAGAACCCAAAATCAATGGCATTTATATAAAGGTTGGATTTGGCCTCCTCCATCTTTCATTTAAAGCTATAAGATTAACAGAATATAAATATTGCATGATGCCTCAGAGCTGCACCAGCAAATCTGCTCAAAGACGCATCTTTCCATATTGAACAAGGCAAATATTGTAAGGTGAAGTCTCCGTAACAAAGACCCCGTCTCCTGGAAAAACCGTTAGTGACTGTTCTGGATATTGTATGTTACAAGGTACTTGTGAAGACTAAAACTTGGAGGATGAGCTCTCCAAACATGAAAAAGAAGCTCCTCTTTGGCAGTAATAGAACAATCCACAGTGGCTGTTTACATGATACATCATTAGTAAAAGTTTTCGTCAAACTTTGTCCTGGTTCCATGCTGACAGACCTAGGTATTATCCCAAGAATTTTCCAGAAGTAAGAAAGAGAAGGAAATATGAACCTTATTATAAGGGAGATAAACTCACTGGAAAATGTACTGAATATTTCTCAAGGATCTTGCAGTCGAACGGGATTTACTTTGACATCTACTGTGAATTATGGTTTATTTCCACTCTGTTCAGTGTGGTGGACAGTACTGTGGAAATGGCTCAGAGTTTTTAACTGTGAAATAATAATCTTTATATGTGACACCAAGAATGCTACATCTCTGTGCCAGGTCAGATGCTACTGTTGATTCTTGTAGAAATGCTAAGGAATGTGGTATGTCCTTGCAAAACCCCATCCCACCATCAGTGCTCTTCCATGCCTGGAGCATTGACTAATGACATTCTAAATCTTTGCACATCTGATGCCAATTGTTCACTCGCACATGAAGCCCAAGGAGGTGATACAGCAAAATAGTCACCAAGGATATGTTTAACTTTCATTTTGGAATCATTGCTCTCTGGGATTGAAATACTGAGATAAAACATATGGGTTTCAGCTGTGTCTATAGGGATGCAAAGTTATAGTCCTGTAGAATACATATTGTGTGTAATGCATGGTTGTTATTTCTCCGTTAGCACTGCCAGTGCTGGAGTTGGCTGTTAGCGTGTCATTCTCCTGACACATCATTAATAAACAGGTAATTTCATACCTGATTTCCATAGAGTGTCATGCTGAAAACCACCTGGGTTTCAGTTTTCATCGACATTTAAAATAATAAAAAAAAAAAAGAAGATGCAGACTGAAAAGCGGTGGTTATATTTGAACTAGGACTGGTCTAATGGAATAATCGATCAATGAGGTTTGAACAAGCATACATGCTGGAAGGAGAAAAAGTGTGAGTGGAACCTATGAGGCTCCACGTGCCCAGTTGTTCTGAAGGAGATTTCCCAGCATTAGCTTCACATTTAGGAACCTTTTACTCAACAGGGATCTTACTCAAATCTTCATTGCTACAATAGTATATGCATCAATCCTTCATTATGTCTTATCCCGTGGATATGGAGAGTGATTTATTCCCTTTCATAGTAGCATTTCATGCATGTGAAGACCTGATGCATGTTCCTTCTGTCTTTTCTTACTTTGGCTGAATAACTCCAGTTCTTTCCATTTTCCTGTGTTTCATTTGACAAAAAACCCTGACCTGTACTCACTAATCCCACTTAATTTTGCAATTGATCCTTTTCCAGAAGTTGTTACAGGAGTCTGCGTTTGCCAGCAGGTGTCACCATAAGAGAACAATCATATCAAGCTCTGGAACGCAACTGCGTCTTGCAGGAAATGCAATTTCTGTCTCGGCAGTCATCTCTGTTTTGCATACCACTGCAGCACATTTATTGCATAGTGACCTGTCACTTTTTTAGAAAATAAATATGTCCTGAAAGGAAGAGACACCCTACCAAAGGCAAACGCACCAAGTCTGGAAAAGGAGCTCGGCAAAGTTACCGGGGGTTTACGAAGTGGTGGTGGCAGCAGAGAACTGGGTTAGGATTCGGCGTGGCGTAGGCCCCTGGGGACGGGTGTCCCATAAATGTGGACTCCTGGAGGGTCCAGCACACTGAGAGCACAGGCAGCTTCCCTCCGCAGACTGTCTCCTGCGCTTCAGCACTGTTTATCAGTACCTTCATCTGTGTTTAGCGGGCAGTAACCTCTTCAGATAGGATAGGAGCATTTGCACAAAAGCTATGGGAAATGTTCAGATTTGTGTTGCAAACTCCAACTGTAATTTATTGCGAGGGTATCTGTGAGATAAGTGAGTATCTCATTGTTTTCTTTCTCTGCCTCTCTTTTTCGGCCTTAGCTTAACGAGGGATTTCTGAGTCAAACCTCTCCCCGTCCCCCCAGTTTGCACAAACCAGTGTGAACAAGTGGCCGTTCAAATGCCGTATTCTGATTGTGCAGATAAGAAGCTTCAACACAAACTGGGTTTCCCCCAGAGGTTCATCATGATTTTCTGTGATGGGGACAGGGATGTTATACACATCTGTAACTCTGCAGGGGTTTTTAAGGGTGGTTCTGGCTGAGTTGGTCATTTTTGTGCAAGCACGGGTAACTGCAGTAGGACCTGCATCATGGGAATTGGAACGTGCTATTGAAAGGGTTTGAGAAAATGTATCTTGATTTTTCTTTTCTTGATTGAACCAGCAACCGCTGCATAAATACTGGAAATAAAACCTGCTGCAAACTGAAGGATTAGTATTTAGCTCTTTATCTAAATACACTCCATTCCCCTCATGTCCCCTCCCCAAAATAAAATAGTGGTGTTTGAAATTTCCAGGGAAGCTTAAGGCCTAAAGCATTGGGTGAGATGTAAATTTCTTAAAATATTTATCCATCCATAAGTGGCTACATATTTGACATTATTATAGGGTTTCTCAGTGTTCCATTTTATTAAAAAATATTTATTTGGTTTCTAAGATTACTGCTTCTCTGACCACAGAAAATTCAATTACCGAAAACTGCAGCTATCAAATTGGTTGAAAATAAATAGCCTTTTATCCAAACCTGGCATGGGCTGGTTTACTTTTAATACGTAGCCATAAAAAAAAGAAGCTCTTTCCACAGAGAGCCGGTTGGTTACAGAGCAAGAAGCCAAGGAATACTTTGCATCATCAGGTTTTATTTAAAATAAGGTAGGGAGGGGGTAGAAAATAAGTCGTTATGAGACTAATTAGCTGATTATTTTTCTCTTTTGTTTCAACAAGTAACAGAAGATTTCTCAAGGCATTTCTTATGTTATGATAAATAAGTCTTGTTTTCTCGTTCAAGTGGGTGAATAGATATGCAGGTAACAAACCCAAATGCTTTCTCAATGTACCGGATGTCTCCTACCTGTAAGGTTTTAAAACGGGCATTGTGTTTGCAAATGGCAAATAACAGAAAATAGTGCTGCAAGAACCCTTAGCGGTCACCCAGTCAACAGCTTTATGAGTTGTTCTTCATCTCTAATGACATATATTCCATCACTTCTCAAGACAGTGTGTTGCAGAGGTTTGTTAATGAAGTAGGTACTTGAATGTAGATGAAGGCTTTCACATCCTTCGATGCACAGCAAACGGAGTACGCCTTCCTGTTTGGGGTTTGGGGTTTGAGGCTGGCTCATACCTTCAACCACAGTCATCTCTCTTCTAACAATGCTTTTGCAAAGGGGAAACAAAACAGAAGGGAACAAGTTTAAAAAGAGTGACTGTCATTTCCAGCTCTTTCCAAATGGTCTGGGATAAGACTTCCCCTCCTTTAATTTGTTAAACAACCGCGTTGCTTTTTCAGCCTATTCCCTTGCCTCTAAAGTCCCTTCTACACCATGTCTGAAGACACCATGTCTTTCAGCTAAGGTCCAAAAGGCATCAAAGGCTGGAATGTGAAACATCTCTGTCCTGTCGCATGCCAGCAGTTCTTCGTTAACAGGTTCTGTTAGCAGAGCGGCTGCCGGAGAGCCCCTGCCTTGGCCGCATCAAGGTGCTTGCTGAGAGATGGCCCTGCGGTGGCTGGACAGGGAGCAACGCGCGCCAGGCAGACCCCGTTCTCAGGATGCACCCGAGAGCTGTCTTTCCCAGCAGCGGGATGAAAAGCTGTGAGATCAAAGCTCAGACACAAGCAAAGGGAGATAACGCAATGGGCACATGGTCTCTCCAAAAATGCTGCTTTTAAAGGGAGACTGCCTTTTTGCCTGTAGAATGAACGTCTGTTGCTCAAAGGTAACCTTCAAGGGGAGTTAAAGGGCCGAGGAGATTTTTCTAAGAGAAACAGAAACATGTCAGTATTAAAAATCTCAGGTTTTATTGCTTTGGAAAGACATCTAAATTCCCTAGAAGATCTGTGGGAAAATTCGTCAGCGGCTGAGATGGGTAAAAATACTTCTGTATCTCCCACTGGGCGCACTGAGAGAATCGCAGTTACAACCATTTCCTCAAAAACTGGAAGCACTTTGTAGTTCCTCTTTACTGAGTTTTCATCCTTTGAAAATGCATGGGAGGAGGATTACCTGCAGATCTCAGCTAGAGCGCGTGGGTCAAGACGGCACCCCAGACCTCTTGCGTACTTACCGCTTCAGGTGGCACGTTTCATTTCCGCATCCCTCAGTCTTTCCAGCTGCTAAATAGAGATATTGCAAAGGGCTGTGTTGCAAAGGTTAGTAAAATTAAATAATGCTTGGAAAGGAGTTTTAAGAAGATTTTGTGAGGAAAGGACTCACTTAGGTTTGAAGAATAGCTGGCTGGTTTTCCATCTATGTGGTTTTGCAGGTCTGTACACACACGTCCCATTGTACACAAAAGCTGCTTATTTTTTTAAGCCAGTTGGTGAGTGTATTATATGACATCAAGTCATCCAAAGAGATTGCTTCAGCCAAAATGGCAGGAGAGAAAAGAGGCTGAGAACCTGCACTTTAATCTCTTTTCTGATGTGATTTCCCAATTGCATCAGGAGGCAAAGTCTCCCTGAGCTTAAAGCCCAGTTATGCCGGAAGATAACATACCCCAGTGGTTATGCCACAGTCGGCTTTTCCAGGAGACCTCTCCCCAACTTCCCTGGAGGTGCATCAACTCCTGCAGAGTCTGCTAGCTACAATGCTGTTGAAATGTAGTTTGTGGATAAAATGTAGTTTAGGTATCTGTAATGGATCCTGCACTCAAAGCCGATAGAGCAGTAGCTTTGCCATCGATTGTCAGCCCATAAAATCTGTGATTACCTTTCTTTTCCTTTTTTTTCCCCCCTTTTTCCTTTTTCCATCCTTCTTAAAGTGGTGGTACGAGGGAAACTCATGGATTTGAAATTACAGGAGCAGCTCCACAGACTTCTTTAGTAAATGAAAATAAAAGTGTGTTACAATTTTATGTTGAACTGCAAATAGTGGTGTCCCCGGTGCCTTTCTTTTGGGGCTGCCTCTGAGCCTAAATTGCTTCACTCTCACTGTTGACTTGTGTCTCCTGAAAAGCAATAAAATAGAGCAGACAATGCTGAGTGGGGTAACTTATCACTTGCAGCAAAAAAACTCCCTGGAAGTGTGTTTATCTGAAAGGCTTGTATATTTATATATATTTTGAATGTCTGCTGCTAGATAACATTGCTTTGCTCATTTTAATAACTCTGCCTTGAATAAAGAGCTTCTTTGGAAGCTGTTTAAATGTGTTAGTACTTAATGTTGCCTTGGTAGCAGATACCCTTCAGGTTACAGTATTCACTGCGATGCATACAAACAACACATTGACTATGGCCCCACTTTATATTCTCACTAAATCAAGGTAAAGTTTTTTAAAGCCCAATTCATATTAAAAAAATTTCCTGCGGGTGCGAAGTGATTTTGACACAGGCGCAGCTCACATTGAGAACCCTCCAGACTTGTGGCTTCAGAGCAAAGGAGGGAAAAATGTAGCTTGAGGTGGGGACAGGAGTTAGAAACAGTTTAGAGGACCCTTTGATAATGGATGCTGGGCTTTAATTCATGTCAGAAGAGACCTGGCTATCACACACCACTTGTCACAGATTTATGGATCATCTGTTTTGTTAATGCTTATGGATCTCTTGCTGAACATAACCCTTCTGGATTTTTTTTCCTGATCAAAGACTGGTAAAGTTATAAAAGTCCCTGTGATATCTTGAGGTTTTCCTAAGAAGAAGGTGCATTGATGGAACAGTTGTTAGGGTACTCATGAAGTAATATATATTCCGTGTATATGTTTCTGAGGTGTACTTTCATTTTATATATATTAAAAAATCTGTGCTTGAAAATAACCACCTGATGAATTTCTATGCTGAATCTGGCCACATAAACCGAGGCTATTTGTTTGTCATCAGTACTACCTGAAATGCAGAGAACAGTCACTTTAAAAATATTTACGTATTTTCTTGAATTTACTCACCAGTAAAGTTTTACAGAGCTATACCTGTATGCCTGCAGGTGTAGAAGATTTAGGCTTATACATAAATAAAGTACAGCAAGTTTTTAACCTCACGTATGTCACGATGTGGCTCGTCCTCTGCCACCCATCTCATCTCTGCCCTTACTGAAATTGCCTTGGCAGGTTCAGCTGAGTTTCCTTCCGCGCACCGTTCAGACAGCAGCTTCATGCCTGGGTCTAACAGTGGCGGTGATTTGTGTCTTGGAGAAAAGAGCTCATTTCCGAGTGCTGTGATTAACTCTAGTCTCTTTTGTAAATATGGCTTGCAAAATGAAGGGTGTTCATAATTCCGATAAAACTCCACTATTGTATTTCTGTATTCTTAGGCTGGACAAAGCCATGAGGTGTCTGGAGGTGAGGGTGTGCCAAAAGCATCTGCATTACCAATTCAGTGTCTCATTTTTGCCTGAGCCGTTGAAGCGTCATCCACTGAAGGCAACGCCAGTACATAGATTTTCATTTTAGGACACATCTGAATTGTTTCAACTTTTAACTTACCCACTGCTGGTAGAGACATCTGAAAGTCTGGATGGTTTATTCAGCTTTTGGATATGAATTTTGCGAAGGGTGGAGCGAGGCGGGAAGCTCTGTGTCTCTTCAGTGATTAATTAGGCACTTTCCCATCAGGAACATCCCTCCTCCTGTAGCCTAGGGAGATTTGCTACAAGATCCAGAGTTTCTTGTTGGAATAGCGGTGGGGGGAGATAAAACAGACCGAAAAGCTGGAATTTTGAAGAGCTTTCAGAACGGTCATCATACGGAGTGGGGCAGCGGCACCGCAGGTGGGTGTCCCCGCGTTGTTCCCTGGCACTGTGCACAACGTGCACAGCCACGAGCATTTAGAAACAAGTGCATCCCCAGAGAAGAGAGATGTGCAGGGAACAGAGATGGTGCCCAAACCACAAAGCGTACAACTTGATCAAGCTCCAGACCTCAAACATCCCTAATTTAAGGGTTATCCAGATACAGGTTTTTAGGTTTGCTCATTATAGAAATTAGAGCCTAACTGCGGCATTCAGATACTGGTTTGAGCGCTAGTAAAGACAACAGCATTCAGCGCTGTTTGGACCGAAGGTGTTAATTTTACTCCATTTTTAGAAAGGGATGATTATTGCTGGCGTAACTATTTTATTTTGAATGTTTTAATTACTTGAGAACGAACTGTTTTTTACAATTCCCGTAGCAGCTGAACTACGCTTTGAAGCCAACTATTCTGGCAAGAGACAAGATTACTTTTTTGTGTGAAAGCAGGAAAAGGTATACATGCAGAGCACTTCATGACATGCTAAAATTATGGTCCAGTGTCCATTCTGTCAGTGAGTAGGAATTCATGTAGAATTTCATTTCGATTAGGCACAAATTAGGAGGTTTTATTGCTGCTTTAAAGTGCATGCAGATTATTTTACTTTAATTCTCAGTCACATTATACCAAGTCAAGTCTAGTGTCATTTTACAGACATGAAAACATAGAAACTCTGTTCTCTACTTCCGTCTTACAGGACTGAGTCTGTTGTTTATTGATGATGATTTTCCTTTATTTCACTGAAAGCAGCAATGAGGATGCATGCATCACATGAGCTATTTTTACATTTATGTTACTGCTTCAGTGTTTGTCTATTAGTGAGAAGTTAGATAAAGAACTCTGCACCATATGATTGAAGTGAATGGATAGATGAGAAAAGAGAAAATCGCTGTAGCGTCTAAGCTAATAATTCATAATTAATAGGCTTTTCATATTTCTGAGTTTCACAATATTCTCAAGGCAGTTGAAAGTTTCATCCTAATTTTCTCTGTTCAAAACAATAGGATTTTTTTCAATTTTATATCAAATTTGATTAGACCTTCATAAAATTTCGCTAATTTATGTTAAGATGAGCCTACGGTTTTAATGTTGTCAGAATGACAAGATGAATCCATTAAAGTGTGTATAAGGATGAATGATATTTGGATTACATTTTATCTTCTGCATTTTTCTTAATGTTATCTGTAAAGCTTGGAGCACAGCGTTTTCATCTTTTGTGGTAAATCAAGCAGCAGAGGGAACGTGGCTTGCTCAGAGCACAGATGGGGTTTTGAGTGCTAAATTATAGGATACTGTATACAGAAATCCAGAAATGTAAAAATGCTCAGTCCACTGATACTGTTGGAGATATCCAACATTTCCCATCTTTATCTGAACATAGAGCAGTTGTGGAGATGGGGGGAGGAGCTTTCATTGGCATTTCAGTTTAACAGGATCTTCATCAGATCTTTGTTGTATTTCTGAAAGGTTTGAATGGGCACCAGCGGCTATCTCAAAGCCACAAACATTCTAGATAGCCAGGTCCAGCCAATTCCTGTTTAAAAAAGGTGAAGCAAATAAAAAAATAGATTTGTATATTAAATCCTGGTATTAATGCAACTGTTTCTCCGGGAATCTTACTGGAATTACTTTAAAAGAATGAACCCCAAGGTGTGAATTCAAGGTGGGCTATTGCTTTCCTTTTCAAATGGAAACATGAAGGAAAGGGAAACTAAAGAAATGCAGGAATTCAAAAATAAATATCAGAAATAGAGATAGCAAACTCCTCAATTTGTTTCTCTTAAAGTGAAAACCAGTATGCTTTTATGTCTGTTGCCAGGGTACTTCACAATCAAATTTTCAGGATTTTTCATGGAGATCTTTTAGCCTGGAAGTACAGAGGGAGTATGTACATACAGAAAAGGATGGAAAAGGAGTGATAAACTCCCTAATAAATCTGTCAGTAGGAAAGACTCTTGAAAACACCATGGTTCTTAGCTTTCTCCAACTACCACGTCTCATCTTTTAACAGTATAAATAGCGGGGTTTAAAACTAGCTTTCTCAACTGAAAATGTTAAATTTGCTGGCATAAGATGCCAGCTGTTGACATTAGAATATAGGACCATTCCATTAGATTTACAGTCCTGAAGACCATATTCCCTTGAAGATTAAACCTTCATTAAGTTTCCCCCTCTTTCTTCCCTTTATTTCCTGCCTTTTGCTCACATCATACTATAACATTCATAAGCACTATTGGTTTTAGTGCTTTAATAAAAACAGCTTTGGTGGAGGTTTAAAGGCACTTCAGATTCTCTAAAAACCTTTTGGAAACTCACCCCTAACTCGGTAATTCAACCTTCCTTCCCTGTCCCCTTGTCTCCCACCATACATCTTCATTAAGATGCATCTAAAAGAAGGTAGTCTGTAATTTAAACAATTACATCAAGGGTTTGATTTTCTTTTTCTCCCTCTTTTTTTTTTTTTTTCCACCATTGTTATGACTAGACAGAGGATCATACTGAGTACATTAGCCAGGCAGTGACTCAGGACACCTACTGCTTGGAATGCCATTGCACTCTGAAAGGAAGGGGATAAAACCGTCTATCCTCCAGCCCTGAACCCCACTACATAGTAATATTTCTGCCACAAAAATACTTTGCTGTCAGCTCCAGCAAGGCAACATCGGATAGCTGCGGTAGTTTGTTGTCAAAATGAAAAATGGTTCAGTGCAAAAGGTCTCATTGCTGGGATGCTAACAATCAAGGAACACTAAGTCAAGCATTTGACAAGGAACTTTGGTCTTGCTGTTAAATACCACTTAATATTGTCCTGCCCGATAATCCCTGCTGTTTAACAACTGTGCAATCGTGGCTCAGTGATGGCATTATGCCTTTTCTGAAGGGAAAAACTAGGCCATATGTCATGCATTTGCCTGCAAAAGAAAATACATGTCTTTTAATATCCAAGGACAATATAAATGTTTCAAAATAAGACAATTGCAAACACATTATAGTCTTGATTCTTCTTTGGAGTCTGTGTCCAGAGTAGAGAGGAGTGTTGCAGTTCCAGCTGAGGTTAGTTGTAGGTGAAAAGCTGAGTAACTTCCAGTCCTACCCTGTTGGAAGCTTGTGTGTTCTGCATGCGACCTAGGAGCAAATAAACGGTCCCAGCCTTTATTCAACAAAGTGCAACTGGAGAGCTTTGCTGTTATCACCTTGGTCTCTACAGCTTCTGCCTTAAATGGGTTCCCTCAGGGTATGAGTTTTCCTGTTAAGATTTGTTGCCTCCAGGCCATGACCTCTCCTGGATCCGGTCTTTAACTGGTCCTCCTCAGGTAAAGCTCTGGGGTTTTGTGTCGTTTTTCTCACTGCCTTTCAATGCCTGATCTCTTGAGTCATCCGGCCACGTAAGAGTCCTTTCTCTGGTTTGATGTGCCTTTTTGATGGTTAAGTTCTTTGTGCAAATAATAACCTTTGCATTTGTGGTTTGAGTCCTGTTTAATTCGGAACATGTACTTCTGCATTATGACTTGGGGAATGTATGGTATGAAGGGACTCCTCACAAAGGTGATAGGAAGCATTGCAGCAAAAGATGAATAGTCTGTTGACCTGAAAGTCAACAGGACATTTCTTCATTTCAGTTTGGCTACAAATCCAAGCTGGAGCCAGGAATAATCATATTCACACTTGGGGGGGAGAAGTGCCAGACCATAGAAGAGTTAAATGGGCAAAACTAAGTGTTGTTATTGGTCCCTTATTTCCAGCAAGGAATTGCATAGGCTAACAAAGTAAACAATTTGCAATAACAACATGGAACATAGTGATGATGATTTTCGGGGAGTGAATTACTGGAAGGGCAAGAAGCCCAAGCAGTTAAGGAAGAGCGCGAAGGCAGCTGGTGGGGAACAGAGCAGAGACCTGAAACAACTCAACCTCTCCTTAGTGATGCTCCTGGGACAGAGTTTCCTCTTGCTGAAGGGAGAGAACTGAAAGCTGAGCCTGGCAGTTTTTCTAATTGCTTGCTGTTTCTCCATCAGTGTGCTGTCAGGGTAGGCCTATATTGTGTAGCATTTTGTTTACATATAGACCCAAATGAACTAAATAACCATGTAAAAAGGCAAAGAAATTCTGGAAGAGATGGCTGATGGCAAATATTTTTCTATGCTTGATGTGTCAGCAGGGTTCTGGCAGGTGCCCTTAGAAAAACACAGCGCACATTTTTGTGCATTCAACACCCCCTTTGGGAGACAGTGTTTCCTCAGGCTGCCCTTTGGGTTATGTTCAACACCTGAGGTGTTCAGAGGAAAATACAACAACTGTTTGATGGTAGAGAAGGTACAAAGGTTTGTGTAGATGACATTTTGATCTGGGAAAACCAGTAGAGGAACTAGCCAGTGGTTCCTAGCAGCCTTGGAAAACCCATGAGTTAGGCTAAAAGCTAAACCAACGGTAAAAGTAAATTCTGTGAAATGGAAATATCATACCTGGGAGAGAAATGTGCGTGGCAAGGGGGAGTGTAGATCACAACAAGTGTGAGGCTGTGTTGGCCCCAGTAGGTGAAGAAGGAGTCAAAGTTTTCAGAAGAGTAGAGAAACCTGTGGAATGGGAGACTTTTGCCTGACCCTCCACCGCGGTGTGAAAACTGGCCGTCGTCCCAGGGTGAGCAGCAGTGCACAGGTAGAGACTCTGACTTGTTATCACCAGATCAGTATTTCAGAGTGCTGCCAATTGATAAATATTTTAAAAGAGGCAGAGGAAAATACACTTACATCACAGAACACCAAATTTATATGTGTAGTTCCTGCATTAGGAATTAGCATATCCCTTGACCAGATTGACCAAGTGTATATATATATATCAATATTTGACTGCTGTGACCTGTTGCAGAAAATACTTTCTTTGAATCTAGAAACTGATCCAGAGATGACAGGAGAGATTGTTCGGTTTTGTTTGTTTCTCAGCATTTATCTGGTTTTGGAAGGCTTTATTGGGGGAGAAAAAAATTCAGAGCGCTCTTCAAATCTGTTAAGTCTCAGTCAGGAAAAAAAGCTATTTTTAAAATTACTAAAATACTAGGCAAGATTAAGGTGTCATATAATCCCCTCTGGCTTTATGAGGTCACTCCCATGTTAAAAAAAAAATGGGGAGACCTCTATCATTATTATTTGAAATGATTCCTTGTCTCCTTTTAAAGACATTGCCTGTTGTCATGATTTCAGATACATACCCCAAACCTGTGCTAAAGCACGTGGACAATCCTATAAATGGAAAACTAGGCTTATTGGACCCAGTTCTGCCACCGTAAAAATTTGTTATTTTAACCTAAACTTTTACCAAAGCAGTCCTTATGCTTCCAGTAGTTGAGAACAGGACTTATATAAAAAGAAATCAAGTTAAAATAGTTTTCTCTTTGGAATTTGTCATGCTAGAGCATTAGATATCACTGTTCTGGGAACAAAGTAGGCAGTGATGATTTTGCCATAAAAATAAGTAAATCATTGAATGAATTAAAATACTGAAGGAACTGACAAAATTTGTGGCTTCACTGTAATCTCTCTTGAAAATTGTTTTTTTCTCTTTTAGTTCTCTAAGTAGGTGAATGAGTATCATATTTAGAGTAAAGAAAAGGCTAATCTTCATCGAACAGCTATTCCTATGCAATGTATACATAATTTTCTGTAGAGAGAGTTTGTTTGTTTGGTTTTGTCTTTACAGTGATGCAATTCAGATCCATCGGCTCCACAGGAGCTCAGTTCTGTTTCAAGTATCTTTATGAGTACGACACCGCTTTCCTGATTCAGTAGCCCCTGAGGGATAGCTTTAAATGGGCATGGAAATTTATTACTGAAACTCTGCAAGGAAATGATAGTCTGTCAGACTGAACAAAACAGCAGATACTGTGTCAGATATGTCATATCTTGTCAAATGGCAAGTACGTGGCTACTGGGATTGTGTTTCTATTTGCTGTGGATATAAGCTGGTCTCAATCGTTAGGAAGGATTACTCAGCCTCTTTACATTCAAGAGATGAAATGGAAAAGAAAATTGTTTCAAGATTTCCAGTGCTAGAAGCTGGCTCTGTTTGTTGGAAGCATCTAAGTGACAGCAATGGAAGAATTGCCCCAAAGGTTTTAACCTGAAAAGGCTCTTGTCCAGTTTTGGTATTTTGTCATATGTGTAGGTGGGAAGAAGACAATGAGAAAAGATGGAAACAGTCTTCCACTTGAAACTGGAGGTAGAGCTGGAAATACTCGATATCAGCTGAATTTGGAAGTGGGCAGTACTTGACGCATGACTAGAAGGGTTTCTCACACAGCCTCACTCTTCAGGTGGAACTCCTTCATGCCTGGGAACCGAGTGAGTGATGGTTTGGATGGGAAGAGGTGTCACAGCTTTAGCCGCTACAAGTATTTCTGGTAAATCAGACAGGGCTGCCTGTCCTTTGTTGATCTGGATTCACCAGCTTTCCAATTACAGAGGAGCTGAAAGGCAGCAGGACAAGCAATACCGGTGGCATTTCTAGTACTTTTTAGCTAATAATTCCCTAAATAGTCACTTTCAAAAGTCAGGGAAGCCTAAAAAGCTCCATAAACTGCAAAAGTTAAAGCTCCAAAATTACCTATATGCCTACAGCTTACCTCAAAATGCTAATGGCTGAAGAGCCCCACATTTAGAAGTAAGGCTGTTATTAAAAAGGCACAGTGATGTTCTAGGAAAGCATAAATAACCATTACCATTTTTACCATTTCTTCTCTAGAATGGATGTTATATTAGCAGATCTAGGTTTATTAATGGAGCATAGTTACAAGCCAGTTGAAATGTCTCACTCTGGATTAAAAAATGAGGTTTCCAGGATCGCTCTGGACTTAAGCCAAAAGCTTTGCGTTTTGGGCTGTCGAGTCAAAAGCACTTAGAAGCGGTTCTAGTTGTTTCCCTCCCGTTTGTGTCATTAGCTATGGAAACTGATGTTACTTAAGGATGTCGGACCAGTGGCCAGCCAGGATGCAGTGGAACTTTGTCCTCAATTCTTCTTCATCAATGTCTAATCTAATATAGCTTGCTCTTGAGGAATGCTTTGCAAAATTCTTGTGGTATAAGAATAAGACTACAAAATAGTTAGTAAATCAGAGATCTGGGCTCCTACACTTAATTATTTCATTTCCAACTATTCTATCGTCTATTTTTTCTCCAAAGAAACAGAGACAAATACCTTATCATATAGCCCCTCAATAAAAAAAAAATCAAAACTGATTTCTAGACCGTTTCAAATTCTTCTTCTTTGTCCAGGAAGTTCACTGTACTTCTTTACCATCTGGCCAACTGACTTAAGAAAAAACATTCAACTCATTCTTAGTAGTCAGTTTTTCAACTGAAAGTAAAGTGATTGGATCTTTCTCAAAAATGATAGGAAACCCCCAAAGTTAGCTGGAATCAAATTCACAGCAATGTGGTTGGAAAGGAACAACTTTCTCCCATCTTCTTTTTAAAGTTATGGCACTGTAATTGTTGCTCTAAATTCTATACCCTGAATATCTAAGTTTTCGACCAGACATTCGGGACTAGATATGAATTGAGAGACAATGGCTTGCACCCATTGCAGTTATGGGGAGACTGTAAGTAGGTTGAGTCACCCAAATCACTCTGCACCTTGGGGTTTTCCTTTACTTCACCAACAAATACAAACCTTATTATCCTGACCTGCTTCCTGAACTGGCTCCTTTCCAGGGTTTTTCCTTGCCAAAATATTTGGCTGACTGTGGAGATGTTCTCCATATTTTCACTTCCTGAATTGAAGTTAATGGGACCCACCTGGTCTGGTTTGGAGATGAGTCAGCAGAAGAGTCCAGCGTATTTAGAAAGAGTCCTTGAAAGTCGTATCTAATAGAGACTCAAACCCAATGAGGCCAGGAAGCCGGGATTTACGTCACTGAGGCTTAAAATTGCATTTGCTGCAGTGCTGTGGTAGTAACTGCATTTCAGTCTTTTTTCCTGGGTTTTTATTAGAGTATTTGTCCAGAAATACGATATTTCAAATGTCAATTGCATTTGTGGTTGCAACAATTTGAGTGGGCAGTTTTGTGTTATCTTTCATGCTTCACCTCCCAAGCAAAACTTAACTCTCTGAGTAAAGACCCTGAGACCGTGGCATGTCGTTCCTGATCGTATCGCATGATGGTATGAGCTGCAATGGAAATACAGGTTATGATTTCTTTCTGTTCTCATCGTACCAAGTGAAATTGCAGCTGCTGGCAGCAGTTCTTCAAGACTAGTTTTAACACCTCTTTGGTGGGTTTCAGAGCCTGTTCTAGGCTGAGAATAAGCCAAGCCAGTATTACCTACACCTTGCAGATGCTTCTTTCTTCAGTCAGGGCATTCATCCCTCTCCACCTTTCTGTTCCGCAGATAACAAGGTTATTCCCTTGCAGAGCTGTAGGAAAGGCACATAGGCAACATTATTATTTTTCGTGAGCAGACTGGCTTCACATACAGAGGCAAATTTCTGATGGGGAGTCCAAATATATTTCTAAGTGTACCTTATTTGTAGACCATAGAATCATAAAATTGTACAATAGTTTGGGTTGAAAAGGACCGCCCCACCATGTCAACCGCCCCATTCAGCTTGGTGTTGTCCACAAACTTGCTGAGGGTGCACTCGATCCCACTGTCCACATCATTGGTGATGATATTGAACAGTACCGGTCCCAATATGGACCCCTGATGGACACCACTTACCACGGATCTCCATCTGGGCACTGAGCCGTTGACCACTACCCCCTGGATACGACCATCCAACCAATTCCTAATCCACCAACCAGTCCACAGTAGTGCACCACACAAGTCAAAAAGAATACAGGCAACATCTCAGAAATCTCCCCATGGATGTCACAGACATGTTTCAAGAGGAGTTTTAGGTAAAGAACTGACTGCAAACAGAGCTCAAAGTGGCGAGCAAGCTTGTTGGTCTTAGAATAACTCCTGCCTTGCAAAATTGCCTCTGCTGTAACCTTCAGCTGAATTCAAAACTCTCAGCATTGCAGTCGGCATCGCAGGCAGAACACTCCATCACACCTGAAAAGAAGAGGGAGAGACAGGGTCTGATAATTTGCAGTACATGGAGCTCATTGTGCTTGTGGATGTTACGGGATAAATGCAAAACTAAACAAACTTGCCTTTCTTAGCTGATATTATGGCTAGTAATTACAACGTCTTGGTCTCTTCCCGGAGAAACTGATCTCACCCTTTTCAGTACAGATCAGTCATTCTGCTAAGTAGCAAGCTCCTAAGTGGCAATCTTTCATTCGTGCTCCCTCCTTTCTTCTCTCTGGTAATTGAAATGCTAAGGCTGAGCCAAGACTAGATGACACTCTTCAAATGTATATTTGTGGTTTTCAGAGAATTCTCTACATCAACGTTCATGTTTTTAAGGGAGAAAAAAAAAAAAGTTAGTAGTAAGATGTTCCCTTGGAGGTAGTGATAGTTTCACCCCCAAATGAACTTCCCTAAGAGGATGAATTAAAAACTGTATAAAGTGATTGATAACCGGTATGAAGAAATTGTCTGTTCTACTCTAAAGCAGTTCCCAAATCTAGACAGCTCATCAGGCAAACGCAACCATCTAGCAAGGGCCCGTACGGTACAGGGCATCCCTGTCTGATGAGCAGGTTAATCTCTGAGTCTCCGTGCTAGGGGCTGCCTTTAAGCTTATGTCCTGAATTCTGCGCGTCTGTCTCAAACATTTTAACAGCTCCAAAGCTGTGCCTTTAGAATTGGTCCTTCTGGGATGTGTGCACCTCTCTTGTGCCCAAGTGGGGAAAGAAATCCTGAAGGGCGAAGGAGAGAAGCCGTGTGTAAGAAGCAGCACACCTAACCCAGGCATCAAAGGAAGAGGGGGGCTGCTGCAGATTCCCCAAGACTTTAGAGTAACTAAGTAACCTGTCTAATTATAGAATAACAGCGGTAAATAAGACCAGAGAGTAGCAATAGCTTTTGTCTCATGGCTGGTAATGCATTTAGCAAGATCCTGACCATCAGAAGCACAAGCATGTGCAAACACTTGACCGTAAAGTCAGGGTAGGGTACTACCTTCGTTATTTTTTTTTTCCCCTATATCTATCAAATTAGCAAAGCAATGATTTTACACTTGTGTCCTGGAGGTAACTAGCCGTGAATGAACTTGAGTGAATAAATGTATGTGTAATGAGGCTGATCTTCAGTTTTGTCTTAACTGGAGATTTTCTGGGTTATTTTTAAGGTTTGTGCTGAAATGGAAGATACTTTTGTGACCTAATTTCAAGCTAGCAACATTTTCATTTTCACCTGGGAATGTTACAGAAACCCAGCCGCAGCATGGTTATCGAAGCTAGCGTTGCGTACATATTTCCAGACAGATCCTTGTTTCTAATTAAAATAAACAATGGATTCCTCAGAGCAATGAGATCTTCAATAAACCAAAGTTTAAAAAAAAAAAAAAAAAAAAAAAGAGTAAGGGAAGATAATAGTTTAATTAATAGAATCTGGCGCCCTTCCAAAGTACACTGTGTCAGTTGAAGTATGTGAGGTGGGGAAACTCGGGGTGGCTGGCATGTGAAAAACATCTCTCATGATGAGTCTTGCAAGAAAATGCCAGTCACGCTTCAGCGAACAACGTCAGGTGTCGGCTGTGCCGCCGAGCTGGCCTTGCCTTCTCTCCGCGTGCGATGGACTGTGCGTCGTTCTCTTCCAAATGCAGTGGCATTCGAAATGGAATTCCACTAGATGCTAAGTCAAAGAGTCACATTAATCTTTTTGTGCTGCCTGGCTGAAAGGGAAGGGGACAAAACTGCCGAGCGCGGGTCAGGGGAGCTGCAGGGGTTGTGGTGAACCATCAGCGCCGTCACTGGTTGGGGCACGTTGGGCTGAGCACAAACACAGGAAGGAGATGCAGTTGCCAAGAGGCTCAAAGCAAAAGGTGTCAGATCTACTTCCACCTTGCTTAGGTATCAACCGATGACTTCCAATGAAAATATTTTCCCTTTAGACCACTTTCCAGATTTCCAGAGGCAAAAGAGATGCGCATTGTGCCAACAGCACCGGTGTTACAGGTAGCCAAGGTTTTTCCTTGGGAGAAGCTGACGTGGGTCAAGTGTGAAAATATCCAAAATGCTCAGCTCCCCTCTCCCTGCTCCCCCCTCCTTCCTTCGCTCCGTATAGATCAGTTCTGTCTGTTGTTTCTCACAGAAGCAACTGTGGTTGCTTCAAGAGCATTATGGTCTGCAGACCTTGTTTGCTGAAACCCCTTCTTCCTTTCTCCACTGCCCACGTCAGGAAGTCAAGTCGGTCAAGTTTTGTTTCAGCCCAAGTCATGGCTCAGCTGGGAACTGTAATTGCATCGGTCTGGTTTTCATTTTTGGCCAATAATAGCCGGGTAATGCATTCACATTACAGAACCCTAAATTGAAACGGGGAAGGATCACAATGCAAAATTTCAGCCGGGGAGAGGCGGTCACTCCCATCTGCTGCTTGAGGGCAACACTCCTATTTCCAGCACAGATTGCAAACTGTCTATGTCTGACATACTGGTGGGTCCACCCAAGATGGTGGAAGTTTGAATCATATTGGGAACCAGAAAAGCCGTGTTGCTTCTTATGACGCTAAGCTCTGGTTTAAATAAGCTGTTTGTGAAGAGGTATTTTGCTGGTCAAGCAGTTGTAAACGAGCTTGTGACTTCCAGTGCAACTGCCCAAATACACTTTTTGTGGATGACTGTCACTGGTGCAGCGAAGGGCAGTACGACAGGCAATCAGAAGATAGCGATTCGTTCTGCCCTGGGGGCTGGGGGTGGGAGGGGTGTGTGGCTTCTGGAGTTAATCATCCTTCAAGGGCACAACAAGGCACAGCAGAGCCAGGTGCGTCTGATTTCCCCAGGGCCTGATTATCTCATGATAACCACATCCTCTGAAGTTGATTTTCTGCTATGTTTTCCCAGGTTTTTGTACAAAGGAATGATTTAGGTAAACTGAATTGACCATAAAATTTACCAAGTGAATTCCCACCCCCTCGCCTCCCCCCTCTTTTAAGAACATCAGGTAGCCAGTCTGGTCAGGGAGAGAGGTCTGCAGAATGAAATAACTCCATTTATCTTTAATTTGAATCATGGATCTCATCTCTGCTAAAGTTCTATGAACATGCAACTCGGGAGCTCAGCCCTGGGCTTGTTGACACCAAGCAGGGGTTAAGGAATCGGGGGGGAGGGAGGGGAGTCATAAAGCAAATGTCAAAATAAACAAAAAATACAGTTTGTACATACCTTGAGCTGCTGACAGCTGCTCCACTGATGTGGTTTAAGGTGGCTCGGGATTCCCATCCCTGGCGCGCTGCTCTGCTCTGCGAGCATCGCTGTCCCTGCTCTTCTTGTGTACAGAGCACTCCAGTGCGGTGTGCCCAGTCACGCCGGGTGGAAGTACCCACCTGCGCCTTATCCAGGCGGCCATCCCGGGTGTGCCCAGAGTTACCTGGAAGCTCTCCCTTCTTACACAAGGGACATGCCCAACAGCTATAAGATTAGACTTTTCTCACTTTAAAGGTTAAAAATATGTCAAGTTAAAGGAAGTGGTAGCGGAAACCAACTATCAGGTTAAGAAGAAAATTGAATGAATCAGGTGCACCATGGGGCTCAGTTGTTTATATTCCACCTGCATCCCAAACTGGCATCCTAAAAAGCAGCGCTTCTCTGCCCATGAATTCTCAGGGTGCGTGATCTCCACAGCTACTAGAGCTCCCCAGGCACCCAATTTTTTCTGCTGCCCAGACCCTGTCCTGCCCGTGCTCAGCAGTTCTGCCTTCGTACGCGTGCCGTGTTGCTGTTCAGGATGCAAGCAGTCCCCTCTCCCTGCCGGCTTGTTGCGGGAGGGTGCCCAGGGCAGAGGGTAGCAATGCTCCCTGTCAAATGCTGCAAGAGGCACAGCTTTCCTTCAGGACCCAACAACTGCCTGGTTGGGTTGGATCCTGTCCTAAAGGGCTTTTCTGCCCTCAGACATTATTTAAGGAGTATAATGCAAGCTGGTAGATCCCATGCCAGCAGCCAGACATTGGAGAGTAAGTTAAGCATCATAGCCTTCGGCTTTGTAGCATGGGAAGACCTGCTGAATCTAGGCTCAAAAACACCCGCGTCGCGGTTCCAGCTCCGCTGCTAGCTCATGCGATGAGGCTGGACAAAGCACTTAACTCCTTTGTGTGCTGTTTTTCAACAACAAGAGGAGAGATGACTTAATCTCTAATGGATATGAGAAGAATTCGGTCTTCTTTAGATCACTGATTTAATTCCAAAAAAAATATCTTAATACAATTTAGATACACTATTATTAGTAGTAACACAGTGACACAGTAGTAACGCACTAATAGTAAAGATATGGAATCCTCAGCCTATGTAGCCAGCCCTCCTTCTTAATTATTAGTTTTACTTCAAAGCAAGTAGAAAAAAGGGGAAAAAAAAAACCACCCAACCTGTTGACAGTCTCAATACTAACAGGAGAGCCCAGACTCCTGTGTCTTGTAGTAAATGTGACATTTCACCTAATGTGTCTAAAAATAAAAGGGAAGCGGTGGAGAAAGTGCCTGTTACCTGCAAGTTCAGCCGCACCCTGGTGCATTCTTTGCCTGATGAGATCTTTTTGTGACAGAGCCAAACTCCAGATTTCCAAAAGCCAAAGTGTCAGTCAAAAATGCTAATTTCGCCTCCAATTCTTGCTCACCGCCATTAATGTTTCAACCACTGACAATGGAGCAGTGATAGGAGCTGGATCGTTTCCCTTGGAAGGCGTTTGACTCAAAGCAGCATACTAAACTTTTGACATTCTAATTCTGCCTGTAAAGATGAATTTAGGGACAGGTTATAGCTTCTGTTACCTTGAACCACTTTGGCCACCCTGAGTGTCCAGTGGCAGGATCTGCCCCTGGATGAGAAGAACCTGTCTTTAAGAGAGCCCTCAACTCCTACAAAGTGGTACCAGTTCCTGCCTGCATCAGCCATCCCACCTGCTAAGACCTTTGTTAGGAGACAACGTATGGTCTGAACTGGAATACACCCTAATAGAAGACTGCAGTCAGCTGGTGCTGTCTCTGCCAGGACTACAAAACCTCCAGAAACGGACCAGAGCTCTTATCATCCCACTCTGTAAATCTCTGTCATTGGTAGACAGCAAAGATGCAATCATTTCAGATGGCACTGTCATACTGGCAGCTCACGGTCCTTATAATACATGAGGCTTTTTAGTCAAAGTAGCTCGTTCTACAGTGAGTTGAGAATTTCTGGAGGAAACTTTTTCATCATGATTCATCAAACCACAACTTTTTGCAAGAATGTATCCATTTTGACCAAAGCTTCCCAGATCCAGGAGAGCTCCTGGCTTCTGCGAGTAAGAGACATCTCTGACAGACGGGGCGAATATTTGAATTGGAATACCCGAGGTCCCAAGGGAGAACTTTCACCACTGGGCTATAATATGTTCTTGGGCGGGTCTTTTCTCTTTCTCTAAAAAATTTATTCCTAATGCAGAGCAAAGATATTTTTTGAAATCTCAAGCTTTTGTGGGATGGGAAAACTGTCAGGCATCTTTGGATTTTATCCAGAACTGGTTTTGTTTCTTTTTTTTTTCAGGAATATTTTTCTGAAGCATCACTCTTCTTGTTTTAGTCATATTTTTAGCTAAAACTAAAAACAGATGGAGGAGATTAGGTTTTCTATTTTTCTGAGGGAAATAGTGAAATCATCAAATTTTGCTTAGAATGAAATTTATGGAAATAGCTGCAAGAATTTATAAGAATAAACATTTTTTTGCGAAACTGAAAAAGGATAACTTTGCATGTTTTCAGTTTCCTAGAATAAAATCAAAGTCTGCACCATGAATATTTTGTTTAAAATTTTACTTAGACACCTCAACCTTTTCTTGAATAAAACTTTTTTTTCACTGAAAAATTATTGCAAAGCATTTTTTTTTACCACTCTCAGTGCAAAAACCTGATTATCTCAAGCAGATTATCTAACTCAAAGTATTTGAAAAACATAGGAGAAAAGAATTGTTACAATTTTGGAATACTTATTTCAAAACCTTAAATGTTTTCCAAAAAATTCATATGAATCTTAGATATTTTCACCATTCTGATTGTTTGCCTTTTTTGCCTTCCCATTATTTTCATAGCTTCCAGCTGGAACAAGACACCATCGACCTTTTCTGTGACTTTGCTCAAACTAAGATGTCTGTTCCTAGTAGTGCCAGATTCTGAGGCTGAAAAACTTGGCTTTCTTTCCGATTAAAAGATGATTTCACTTCGTCTAGCCAGGAAGATAATGGTATTTTCCTTGCCCACCCTTTATCTTTTGTGTTCAAACAAGAACCTTTTAGTTGAAAGTTGATTTTCTCTTGCAAGGTGATGCTGTAAAGGTCAGGCAGACGGTGTTTGTCCTGATACCGGAGAAGTGACTGCAAGTGATAGCTCACAACATTTTGGAGCCCTTAGCTACAGGTGTGAAATGGAAGAGGCTGAGGGCAGACGTGTGGTTGGGATAAGCATGGCAGCAGGCTTCGGAACCAAAGTCACCCATTCAGTTTAAGGTTTCTGTGATACCAGAAAGGCACACGGTATTTTGCAGCTTGGTTCTCCTATCTTCAACTTTCAAGCTGCGTATCGTCAAGAGTAAATTCAGTATTTTAACAGATTAAAGAGCCATAGGAGTTGGTAACCAAGCCCTGAAGTTTGTGGATCTGATACAGGGCTTGTGCTGTTGATATTTTGAGACGTATAACGTGGGTGTCGAGGCCTTAGGATACCATGTGGCTCACGGTATCCCTCTGCAAGCTCCGACAAGGGGCCCCTTAGCAACACTGGAAATCCCCACGGTCGCATGAAATGCGCTTTCCTGGCACACCAGGCACTGAGGTCATGTGGAATGTCTGACTCAAAGGGTTTTCTCTATCTCAAACTGGAAGAAACAGCAGGCAGTTTTATTGTTTTTCCTGAAACCTCCCTCACTGCATGGGTGACTGCGCTGATGCTCCAAATTTCCCCCCCTTTCAATAAAACCGATTACCTTCTGCTCTGCCTTCAAGGGGCCCATACAATAGCATGAGGAGGTCCTTTGTGCTGCCTTCCGTTTCACTTGAGGTGATGATATTCTACCTTCCCAAATCTCCCCTCAGTGTTTCAGCTCGTTACAGCAATATGATTTTGTCTTTAATAATAATAGTAAAGTGCTTCTCTCTGAGGGGCTGTTTTCTGGATAGACAACTTCCCAAGTGTAGACCCTGAACCCTGGAAATCCAGACTCTGCACTTGGCCAAACCTGTGGGGCTACATACCAGGGTTGGGAAGGAGTGGAGGGAGATGAAAACCCTGAATCTCCAAAGCAAAAAAAAAAAAAAAAAAAAATTGCAAAAAAAGATAGTTGTCTTTTGAAATTACTCTTTTTTTGGCATTCTGGTGTACCATCTCTCCTCTGGCTGTACACAGGGAAAGTAAACATGGGGTGTATATGGATCTCCTGGCACAGGATGCCAACAGATGGCAATATTTTATCATTCTTACACAATCCTTTACTCCTGTGCATTGCGGCATGTTTGCATTTACTTCTTTATTGTGACAGAAGGAATTGATGGAACTTGTGCTTGTCTAGTCCTAGAAATACCTCTCTACTGTGATATTTTTATTTTTAATGGATATCGCAACGCTTTGTTCTAGTATGTGTCACGTTTGAGAATTTTACGGAAGTCTCTTACAAAAGCACTTGCATGTGATGTGCTTGTGATGACGATGTCTAAATAACACCAGTACTTCACCTTAGTAGCGTCCAGGCTCTCTGCCGAATGCGGGTGTGCTCCCGGGCAGCTCTGGGTGTTCCATCCTCGGCATTACCTGTTCACCGTTATCCCCCCTCCTCTTAGATTATACGTGTACCCACATGCAACATTTACTGTTGCTCCCTCGAGTGCCAGACGACGTACCACGCAGCGCTGCAGCAGTGCAGACCGCAGGAATTGTGCAAATGAAACCACCATTCTTTTCTGTTTATCAAAGATTTTCTTTCTCCTTTTCAGCCTTCCTTTTCTGGGCTTCATAAGTTTTACAGTTGGGGTACCACTGATGGGACAGTTTTCTGACTGAGCTGTCTCTAAAGATTCTCTGGTTTGGGAAGGCTGTTTTTATCTCTGTAGCCTCTGTTAGAGTTTTTTTCATGAAAACGTACCTTTTTGTAGCACACCAGGGTGATCTTTAAATTTGATTGGTAAGGAAGAAAAAGGGTCGTGTCCTGTCTCCGCACCTTCCTGTCTTGTGTCAGACAAACTGCGGAGGAAGATGTTGACAGTGAATGAAGAAACAGAGTTTGCCGAGTCCCCACGCTCAGGATTTCCCAACCTGTTGGGACACTAGTGTGCAGTGAGTACTTCATACAGTAACGAAGTGGCCAGAAAACCCACTCAAGGAATCACAAGAAAAATTTTGTAATAAAACAGTTGTCCAACTCAGATACATCATAATATGTCTGACTTTCTTCTTGGCAGCTTTTCTCCATTAAAGAAAATGAGCTGCGTCCAGCTCTGGAGCCCCCAACAGAGGAGAGACATGGAGCTGGTGGAGCGGGGCCAGAGGAGGCCCCGGAGATGCTGGGAGGGCTGGAGCCCCTCTGCTGGGAGGACAGGCTGGGAGAGGTGGGGGGGTTCAGCCTGGAGAAGAGAAGGCCAAAAAGGGGAGAGCTCAGAGCCCCTTCCAGTGCCTAAAGGGACTCCAGGAGAGCTGGGGAGGGAGTTTTGACAAGGGCATGGAGTGATAGGATGAGGGGGAATGGCTTCAAATTGGAAGAGGGGAGATTTAGATGAGATCTGAGGAAGAAATGTTTCCCTGTGCGGGTGGTGATCCCCTGGGGCAGGTGGCCCCGAGAAGCTGTGGCTGCCCCATCCCTGGAGGTGTTCAAGGCCAGGTTGGACGGGGCTTGGAGCAACCTGGGCTGGGAGGAGGTGGCCCTGCCCAGGGCAGGGGGTGGCACTGGATGGTCTGCGAGGCCTCTTCCAACCTAAACCATTCTGTGATTCTAATGGACATGGCAATATCATTTCTGCACCCTCTTCCATCTGTGTTTGTGTATTTTAACAGCCAGCTCTTTTGATGCCATCTTTTATAATGTTTCAGCCAGTTTTCTATTTATATTTTCAGGTTTATTTTTTTTCTTTCCTGTCATATTATCAAGGAAGTAAGAAGCAAAATGTCTTTGTGCAATATCAAGTAGTGTAGAACACACCAGTGCCCCTTCGGCTCCCATGGCTCAGAAATGTCTTAGTGACAGCAAACAGTCCCAGGAGACACAGGAGAGGAGGGCTGCTATTTCAGATAGGTTTTCAGTTGAACTTGCCAGTTTTGTCTGAAATGAACCTCCTCAGTCCCTGTTGGTCACTTTTTCCTAGTTGTTGTGAGCAAACATTTGGCAGGGAAAGGAAAACAGATGGTCCTTAGCATATTGTCCTGTTTACTTTTTCTCAGTTCACTTTCTGAAGTAAATTGGTCTTTTCTTCTTTCTTTTTGGGCCAGGAATCCACATGTCTTTACAAAACTATAAAAATCTTTTAATGAATATGCCTTTTGCCCTCCAGTTATTATGACAATAATTGAAGGAGGTATAAGCTGTGTCTTGCATCCTATAACAATACACATCAGCTTTGACCTCTACAAGGAAGGCGGATCTCCAGCAGCAAATCCGCAGGCAATAAAAATAAGACCACCAGAAAACCAACTATCATTTATTTCTTTTTAAAAGTGTTTCTTTCTTTCTTTCCCTCAGCAGATTTCCCTGTGTTGAAAGGGATCCCCTGGTCACAAGTCAGCAGGCGAGGTTGTCGAAAGCTTTGACAGTCAGTGAAGTGGAACATTACAACACATGGTAGCAGCACGCACCAGTGGAGAGTCCCTTCACTACATGGACCTCCCTCCAAGAGCAACCTCAGGTCGTTCTTCATCCAGGCCCCCCTCTAGTCGTTCAGATCCCCTACTCCCACTCGTCCCGCCATTGCCTGGGTCCCCAGGTTGCCCTTTTCCACAGGTATTGCTAAAGCAAATAGCACACAGTATTTACTAGGTGCAACACTTTAAATCATATTAATCTAGCCAATAAAGTATTTATGGCCAATAAAAATTCCACAGTGGCGTAGCTGGTTCGTAAGGAGGATGAATGACGGACTCAGGCCCTGCCCCAGCCAGACTGTCAGAAGTCCTGGGAGGAACAGGGGAGCAGCAAGAGGAGATGGCACCGCAGAGCTCCGGTGGCCCAAGTGCTGGGGGTGGCAGGAGAAGGAGGCGCCTCAGAGTTCTCTGACATTTCTGTTTGCAACTTTTGGCTTGTGAGCAACAAACGAAAACGTATAAATCATTGAGTGTATGGTTTGGCTACGGTGGCATAAAACGTGGTGTCAGACAAACAAAACCATAGGCCTATGTGTACTGTTAGCTAGATTCTTAGTTACCTTGATTCAGGGAATGTAGATATCCCTAAATGGACTGGATATTTCTACAGAAAACATCCTATAAATTTCATTGGAAAGGAAATGAAGCTTCTGCCTTAAAAGAATCACAACGATTTAGAGATCAGTATGAAACCTAATAGCAGATCAGAATATGTCTGTGCTGATGGTGGGGAAAAGTGTGCGGCAGGTTTTTGCACCTTCCTTTTGAAGCATCTCGTTCTTGCCGTCGTTGGAGAGCTTGTACTGAGCAAGCCTTGGGACTTCTGCTTTACCTCTAAAGTCTCTGTTACCACTAAACCACAGTCTCAATTGCTGCCAAAATCATTAAAATTTTTTATCACTTTATATGGCTGATCTAAGGAATGAAAACTATTGACCATAGTAACAAGGGACTTTTTTCAAATGTCAGGTGAGCTTCCAAGTTCTTACTTGAGCAGTGAGAAAGCCAAGTACTGCTCTGGTCTGAGGGAACTTAGTTCTGAAGCACAGCTGTATTAGTCGTGCATTATATAATTCTCAGTCAAAACTCATTCACCTATAAATCTCATAAACATTATTAAGATCTGTAGAAACTGCTAAATCCTCAGAGTCTTCTTGCCAAGAGTCTACTGGATGGAATACACACTGGCTGTGTTTCTGTGCTGGGGCCTGTTCTCACTCTGTTTTTTGGAGAATGCGTCAGCTGCCCAATGATCACTCCTTCTGGTTGCAGAAGGCAGATGAGTCGTAAATAACTTTACTCTTATGAGGAAAGGAGATGACTAAGATGACCTTGTAAAACTATAACCCATCAAAATGCATCACATAAGCGTCTCAAACTATGACCTGGGCCACATGGCTGACCAGATCTCAACATCTCCCCTCCAAACTTATTTTTCACAGCCCCTCTCCTTGGATCAGATGGCTGACTCCAGGGAGGATTTATCTCTTTTCATTGATACTACTGACCTCATATGGCATCTTCATCCAGTTACCGGCTAGTGAATGTATCAGACTAGGTACCACAGCTCAGTCTTGGAGAATAATGGAAAGCCAAGTTAAAGACTAATTTGGCGGAGATTCTTACCTTCTCAGGCCTAGCGTGTTTATGCTTTTGATTTTTTGATTAGATGTCACTATTGAAGTTCTTGTGGCTTTTATATATAAGCGATTGACTTAAGCCCAAAGGGTATCTGAGTAGCTTATGGGTTTGGGGATCTCACAGACTTTTCAGCAAATTATGAATGGGTCGGATCTTCCTTTTTTGTTGGAGTCAAAGATAAACAATGAGTCAGTTCCAATGGAAATCGCCTCCCTTTAATACATGAGCTCAATCGAGTAGATAGGACGAAAATTAAGGTACTTAACAGCCTAGGTTGGTTGGGAGCCCTGTGAGTCAACGGGTGTTTCTTAGACTTTTTGGAGACGGCTTCTGGTATTACTGACAGGTATCTGTGCTGCCACTTCCCAGGGATGTGGATAGGCACTTGCTATTTTTAGATGGAACACAGAGGAAGAGGAGAAGGTAAGAGACATGAACTCATGGAACAGTTTATGAATTGTCTCTGACATTATGTTGCCTAGTCAAATCTATTTCTTAACCCATACTAGTTTTGCCAGCATCTTTCCATGTTGCCACCCAAATTAACATTCTCCCTCTTTAGAGGTTAGTGAGTTAGTGTGGTTGAATGCCATTCTACAACAATAACAGCAGAAATGCGAGGAGAGAGGCACTCTCACTGCAAATACAAATATATGAGGTTTTTTGTTTGCTTACATCTGTTTTTTTCCATGCTAATTCTGAGGTGACTTTCCATTTGACATCTTGTGCGGCTCTGAAAGGAGGTTGCTCCGGCAGAACTTGTGCCTGTAACACCACCACCCTTTAGAACAACAAACCCATCAGTACGTGTAATTCTAAAAACCCTGACATGGCATGACATAAAGATGAACAAGGGCAACACCCAGAGTTACCAAAGGCAGGCTGTGACACCGGGGTTCCTGATGATCCATAGGTCCGGTCTCTTAGCCGGATAAGCTACATCACCTTATACCAGCAGATAGATTTGGCCCTTGGGAAGCCTCAAATTCTCACACTCCTCTGTCATACAGACCATTTCAAACTCCAGAAAAACCAGCTAGATCGACTGATCAGATTTCCCTTGAAATGAAGTTGTTCCAGCGCGTACTGAGAACACAGCCCTCAGCCCTCAAGTGGAGTAGTGTGTCTCGCTTTTGTTCCCATGCTCTTTGGAAGAAAGGAAACCTGTGGCAAAAAAGATGATTTTTCCATTCCTTTCTGAAAGAATTAGGATTTGTTGTGGTCATTCTTAATTACCTTGAGGGTTTGTGGTTATCTGACACCTCGTTGGACCTGGTCTACAATAAGATAGAGACCTCTCTTCTGTCAGCTTGTGCAACTGGCTTTCGGCCTGATGGCTTTGCAGTTCTGGTTTTTGTCTTTCCTGTACTCCCGTGTAGAAGTGCTAGCAGTCTGTGGCTGAAAGCAAGGAAACAAAACTTTCCATGAACACGAAATATTGCATAAGCTGGTGTATGTATAGGTAAGCACGTACATGCATTTATCAACATCTGCATATATACTTGCTTTTTTTTAATCATTTCGCATGCAGGCAAAGGATCCTGTACTTCAAGTCATATGTTCTTGCATTGTATGATGTGATGGAAATTAACACCTTAATATATATATGAAAAACAGCTCCAATTAGATTTTTTTTTCTTTTACTGTGTTTCCTGCTCCTTATGACTAAGTGTGGGTAATTATCTTGGCTCACTTTTTCCACTCCACCCATGCTTAGAGAAAACCTGTTGCAAGTTTTCTTGATATTTTGCTTTTTTTCTCCCTCACTTTTTTTTTGGTAGTTTTGTTAATTAAAAGGTTTGCAAATTGTTTTATGTGATAATTATTTTTATTCTGGTTTAGAAACATAAAAGTAGAGATTTAAAATGCTTTAAAGGAGAAATCTAGGTGTCCAACATGATTTGTTTTCTTTTGCTTTATAAATTACAAAAAAAAAATACTTTTCCAAAAACTTATGAAGAGTATCCTCATATAAAAAGGATCAGACCAAATAATAACAGAAAACTCTGTTGTTCCCTTCTGAAAGAGCTCCTTTCTTGCCACTTGCTTTCTTTCAGTTTGGTCCGAATTCTGTAGCATTCTGGACCTTGTAAGGTTTGTTATGATTGAAACATAAGGCCACATCTACAAATCTACATCATTTTCCCAGAACAGCTCTGCTAGAGGGAAAAAAATCCCTCACCAGAGATTTTCCATGTCCCCATTGTGTAACGCACCCTAACTGCCGTCCCTGCGACTCCTTCGTGCTTGGGCAGAACTATCTGCAGAAGTATGAAAAGAAAATTAATAGTTTTCTTTCTGTTCCATCAGGTCAGTGTTTTCCTAAATCTCCCTCCACTTACCCCCACTCTCCTTGAGGATGTGTGAGGGGCAGAAAACATCTTCTTAAGTACTTGGGAGAGACATCCTTTCCTTGGGCACTCTGTGGCACAGAAGGCCACATGCCAAGGGGAGACTTCCCAAAGCGCCCGGTCTTGGTCCTCCCATCCAGCCAAGATGATTACACTGACTGACATTGTGGTTGAAAGCTGATCAAGTTAGTGTAGAAGAGTGGTCGTTGACTGGCTTTGGAAACAGGGCGCTTCTTTTTTAAGGTTATTTTACCTCGTTCCGCAATGAACATCAATACAGAGGGGGTTTTGCCTTTTTAAAAAATAAAACCCAAGCTTCATTTCTATTTAACTTCTTTTGCTGTTCTTCCTTCCACAAATGTCATGATCTTTCAAAGCATTGTTGGGATCTTTGCCATGCCTGCTTCCCAAACATCCTGTTCACGAGGGTAGACAAGGAGGGCGGTTAATACATTACAGTTTATTGAAACACAGAGCTGGTATCTAATACATCACTTGGTCCAACTAGTGGCAAGGCTTGGTCGTCACAGAGGGTGTTCTCGAAGACGGGAAGCATCATCCCCGGATACCTCCTCGGTCAGAAAAACATGTCTCTGCCATACTTCATCTCTTGCTGGCTCACTTCTTTTTTTCCTTTGTTTTCACCCATGAAAACAATCAGCAACTCCCAGGAGGAAGCCTGGGCACAAAGCGAAAGCACTTTCAATTGATTTCAATGCCATTTTCTTGACTGTAGACCCAGACCTTTGGAATATACATTTTCCCACCTTTTAGAGAAAATCAGCCAAAATGCAGCAGTAAATTATCGGATAATACCCTTCATTCATATAACATTTCACACATAAATAGCAAAAAATATAAACATTGACCTCCATGGATCAAATCAAATGGGTCTCTCAGGCATTCTCACCTGACCTCTGAAACATCCGTAAGTTTTTTTTTTCTCTAATAAATGTATTCTAACTTCTTAAAGGATTTACTGTTTTTCTCTGAAGAGAGGCTTATTCTCTTCTGCGCAATGGCTAAACAGCTCTAATTTTGGCTTCCAGAAGATTTAGAGATTTTAAATGTTTTTCAAAGAGTGACAGTGGTGTGAAATGGAAATCGATTGTTCCGTGAATGCCATGTACAGCCGATAGGAGACCCTTAATATTTCTATTTTATGATATAATGTATCATGTGCGGCCCAGCTCCAGCCAAACACAAATTATTTTAGTTATTCCTTTTTTTCTTAATGGAAAGATGGTTTCCAGAAGCACCATGAGGGTAGTGGTGGTGGGGGAAGGACTGAGAAGCCTCTTGAATGCTGCAGAGGGGTCTGTACTGAGGAGCACAGAGAGAGTAGCTGGAGGAGATGATGCACCGTCTTTTCTGGGGAACCCGAGAACAACGGGCGTAGGAATAGCAGGGATACTCCTGTAATGCTGCAAATTTGGGTAAGTTGGAAATGGAAAGCAAGGATAAGGTGAGCAAAGAGGTGCCTGATGCCTAAGAAAGGTTCTGAATGGAGAAGGAATCCTAATGCAAACCTGGGGCTTAGGACAGAAGTCAGATGTGGTGTTCCCCAGACAGGATAATTACGAGAGCTCTGTCCCCACAGCAGACAAGTGTGCTCAGGAGCTCTCGCTGTGTGTATATGTGCACATCTACACTCACTAAGCACGTAAAGGATTCAAAATTTATAAACTGAATTATCAGTCTCCCAGTAAGAACCATGCAGAGCTGGCAAGAGAGATGTCTCCTACCTGTAAGAGAGAAGTGGGCGAGCAGAAATATTGGGCTCAAGATGAAATGAGCTAATGAGGAATGACAGAATAGTCAACGAGGTTTTCTTTCATGATTCATGTTGGTTCTGGACACCATGAGTGAAGAAGCATCTTTATACAATGATTTCTCACTTTCGCTGTTTCCAAATGTTTCTTTGAGTTTTCTGTCACAGGCATCGCTACTGTCTGCATATGTGTGCCTTCCTCTCCCTGTGCACTTGCCTGTGACCCTGGGGCACGAGTAGGCAACTTATCCAAGGCCAGAAGGAAACACAGCATCAAAGCAAAATTATGCAGATCCTCACCACGAGTAATTAACAGATGACATTTTTGACAAGTGTAAATGCATCGTTTCCAGGAGGAATAGTCTTATGGTTTTCTGCAATTAATTATCAAGCACAAGTTATAACAAAACAAAGAGGAAAAATACCATGTCCCATCCATAACTTGGACCTTCATAGAAGGATTTTAGAATTTTTAATATGCAAATCAAGAATGACTGAAGAGGAAATCTGGCGTTTACCTTCCTTCTTGTTATAACTGTGTGTGCTCCTCTCAATATCTTTCTTGTGCGACCTTGAAATGCTGAGACCTTTCTTAATTAAAAATTAGAACATGCAAATCTGTTACAGGATTAGCCAGAAAGAAGGATGCAGTCAGCAGAGTACTGAGCTGGGATGTAGGGGGGTTTCTCTTCTCCTCCACAGCTTTGCTACCTGGGTGGAGAGAACCAGTAGGAAGTCCTCAGCACTTCACAGGATCCGACCCCAATATCCGCAGGCTACGGTGCCTGAGTAAGCTTGTAGGTTTTCCTGAATTACGTTTGGCTGTCAGCTTTTCTGCTGCAGTCAGCAGGGACTTGTTTTGTCTTGCCTTCCGCCAAAATAATTCCCACAGACTGAGGAACCAGAAAGGTTCAGGTACAGGTTACAGACTTCCAGTCATCCAGAAAATTGACAATCGCAACAGGAGATGGATTTGAGTGTGTCTCTTGTAGAATATTTTTCCTCATGCATGAGACATCAGGCAGACATCTTTGAGAAGAATATCAGATCCTTTTGTTCTGCCACTTCCCTTGCTTTGTCAGAGGAATCTAACAGATCCAGGGGAGATTGCAGCGCAGCGTGCTTGGGGCTGCACGTGCCGCAGACACACCGAGTGTCTGCTCTGCGGCAAGTGAGCTTCGTGAGTCGTGTGAGAAGCAAGAAGAAATTGGTAGGAAAAACAGAGGCTTAGTGATGAGAGGAAAGTGAAAAAGGATAGATGCTAGTTCTGGTGATCACAGACAAAACCCCTGATATTTTTATCCCCTGATTTCCTGTTAATACTTGCTACCATTTCCTAACAACAAAAGGTTCCCAGTGGCCATTTGTTGGGGGGGGGGGGGGTCAGGGGGATTCC
>NW_009646934.1:279459-286709 GCF_000708025.1 Charadrius vociferus | reverse complement strand
GGGGGGGGGGAAGTGGGGAAACCCCAACCTTAGCCTGGAATTTGATTCCATAAAAAACAGTGATGGCATTTGTTACGCAAAATTGAAGTGCTATTCTGTTTTAGGTTCTTCTTCATCCAAAGCCTAAAGGAAGAAATCACCATCATCATTCATTATCGTTCATGTCAATGAAAAGTAGTTCTTCTGAAATAGAAATGTCACCTTTGCTGCTGCTGCCTGTTGTGTACGCTGCCCCAGTCCCGTAAAAAATGTGTAACATACTCCAGGCTCTGCCACTCTATGGTTTGGCATGGCTCGTGTGTTTTCCTTCCCTTTTGTCTGCCCCAAGTTTCTCTGCAATGCAAGGAAAAACACTGACCGTCATGAGATACGAAAGTGAATCCCAAGCTCGTATGGCATTTCACCACGTTAATGAGAATTTTCCTGGTGCCATAAGGCTGCATCTTTCCCTGCATAAATTCTGGGAACAAGGTTCAGCAAAGAACAGCTTAAAGTACGAGTTACGCCATAAATAATTGTTCAAGCTTTAGTGCTTTGTTGAATCAGGATGTGAAAAGTCAGCTGACAGAGAATAAAAACCGGCTTTGAAACAAAGGTTTGTTGAGTGAGGTTCGTTCATGAAGAGCAAACACAATTCTTCTGAAGAATGGACTACAGTTGTTCTAACTCTGATTTTTTTCCAAAATGTCAAAATTATGAGCAACAATATATCAAATAATGTCTAATCCATGATGGTGGGTTTTTGTAGGCTTCAGATACGGAACTGACGTTACAGATTCCAGTTTATTGAGCATCTTATTTATATGTTAACATGTGTCATGTGCCAACTGTAAAATATTTCCTCTTTTGAACAGCTGTGTTTCCTGAAGAATCTTCACATTTGCCCTTCAGCAGCAAGGTCAAACAAGCCAAGAAAACTGTATAAACACAACCTGTAATTCACATACATAGTATGGGAGTACAGTCAAATAATAGTCATGAGGGAAAATAATTCAGTTCAGAGCCTGTTGTGGTTCCATCAAGTTATTGTCACCTGATGGGAACAGACACCGTGAGGGAAATAGTGTAGTAGCCAGTTCTTGTTCTTCACCTGCTCTCGGTAATATTTCAAATCAAATATGGAACAGATAATATTTTAGTTTCTTAAATGCTTAATAATTTTCTAGCACTATACATCTGATAAAAATTAAACCACTCACTCATCCTCTTCTGGCAGGAATGTCACTGTCGCAGCTGAGCTGCCCCGTGCTCACAGCCTTTACAGTCATTATCAGATCTTTTTTTCTAACACTTTCTTATCTAATTTATTCTAAAGTATCTCAGTCCTAGAACATATACTTGTCATTTCTGAGACCTTACTGATACTCATCTCTCACTCCCTGTAAAAAATTTTTTAATTTGAGTTATGGTACATTTTATAACTGGATATTGTTTGCTGTATTTCCACCTTGGCTAAAGGCTTTCTGGGGTAGCCTTGAGCAAAATGCTTCTCTTCCCCTGCTTCAGAGGAAGCCTTTATCTCCAAAGCATGAATATCTTTACTGATCACCTCAGTAAAGTGCTTTGAAAGCTGCCTGTGAAGCCATATCTGCAAAGTAATGACTGCTAGTTGGATTGCCATGTAAGGAGATTTAAAAATAACAAGCTTTAAATCAATATTGCAGCAGTATAATCTGGTGCCGTTGCCCAAAATTTCCAGTGCAACTTCCACTATGATGCTGGAAAGCCTTCATCTCAATGCAATGCTTGAGGTGAATGGGAGTTTTAACCCTTTTCCTCCTACTTGGGAAGAGAAAGCTGTTTCTGCCTCTATTCCCAGCCAATTACCATCAGCTAAAGTCCAAGATGAAAGATCATCCCCTGCTCTTTCACATAGGAGCCAAAGAATGTTCTTGCTGAGGGCAGAAAATGCCAATTAGCGCTTTTTATAACCTAAGCATTTTACAAGCACAAGTCCTCACCACACCACTGTCAAGTCCTGATCTGCACTTAAAAATATCACTGGTGTGGGTCACAATTTTCCCAGCTCTCCCACAGCTCCCCAGGATTCCTGTACGAGTGACGCTGCAGCTGCATCAGTGCGGTTTAGTTAAAACATCTTCTGGCCGGGACAGCTTCTTGTACACAGGGAGTTGATAATGTTACACGAGACCAACACTCCAATGCCTATAAGTGAATTGTGAGGTGGAGGGAGCTGGCTGGGGTCTGCACTGGAGGGTGTTCATTCCCCAGGCCACTGAGAGGGGCTTAGACCAAGAAATCAGCTTGGGTTGGAGGTTGGGAAGTAGAGGAAGGGTGGGAGCAGAGCGTGTCGACGGCACTGTGTGGTTGGTGTACGCCTACGGCGGGGCGTTCTCCCGTCTTCCCAGCATCTTACCTGGGCCTAATAAAATGTGCCGGCTCTCGCTCAGCACCCGATGCCCTTTGGCCCAAGGCCGTCAGGAGAAACCTGTGTCACAACTGCAACAAGGCTGCAGCGTTTTTAGACCCTAAATTCACCCAATTAACCACTCTGCTATAAAATGGCTATTATAATTTTCCTTTTTTTCCATGCCTTTCCTTTTCAGAATTTGCATGTGATTGTGGGCACACTTCTAGGCAGCAGCACTTACTGTGCCAATGTTTGGAGATTTCTTTTTACTGTTCTTCTCAATTCAGGACATACTCTTTTCTCACCACCTCCTACTCCATTTGTTTCTATTTATTCTGTATTTACACTCCAGCTAAAAAGAGGAAAAATGAGCATCTCTAGTGATAAGTCATCCACAAAGCGAAACACTGCACATGTGGTCTTCACTTCCACTTCCAATCTGATTGTATAACTTGGAGGAGAGGCCTTATCTACCTGTCTGATCAGTATATAATGCCGCAAGGTAGCAAATGGGGCTCTTTTTCACTCCCCCTCCTGTTCAGACCTGCTGCTTTTTGCTCTGTGACATACATAATGAATGTCAAGAGAAAATATTTTTCAGAGAAGAGAGTACTTAACCCCAACAATTGATGTTGATGCTGCGAACGGCTCAGAACGGGATTCACCTTCAAACATGTTGTCGCTCAGTAGGTGGCCAAGTAAAAGTGGAGTTTGCTGGCAGGCAGAGGACCAAAGCCGAGCTCTCGATAAGAAGGAGAGCCAAATGCTGTTCCTTCTTTGGGAGCCCTGACGTGTCATTTTTCCATGATGCACATGGCGTAATAAAGACAACTCATGCAAGGACTAGAGGACTTGTTCTAAAAGGTCGGGACACTGCCAGATGGCACACACCAAAGCCAGTGTCACCCCAGAGGGCCTTCCTGTAACATACAGTGTTTTATCTCATATAATGTTTTCACCTTTAAATGCAACCCCAGATGAGGGCCACTCTCCAGAAGAGTCCCTGTGCTTTCCCCGTAGCAATTTCAACTGGCTGGAGCATTTGGCGGTTGCCCAGGTCCCGTTTGAGTGACTGGAATCGCATCAGAAAGAATACATTGGAGTTACAGTGCCAGGTGACAGGATGAAAAAACAGGATCGTTATTAGGACAAATCACTAAAAATCGGGTTTGCCTCAAGCTGACCAAGATGCCTGGCAGTTCGAAGGACAGCGTGGAAATTTCATCCCGGAGCCAACAAAAGCACTAAAATTAGGCCGGGAGGAATCTTGTAACGCGTGACAGTGTAATAGGTAAAGTCAATCATGATTAAGAAGTCCTCTTTCTCTAGCAATGGTCATACTCCTTCCCAAGGACTGCATGAGATGCTGTCCTCTGGCCTATCAACTCTGAAGTTAGTCAACAGGAGAGTTATCCAATTTTGCGAGGGCACTAGAAGCAAGTAAGCAATAAGGGGTAAATGAATAATGCTTCCCTAGCCCTCTACCTAGTCTGGGCCCAGAACTGACAGCACAGTCTATTTTTAATATGGAAATCCCAGAGCAGCTGGGTTTGTTTATCCTTGAAAGGATTCAGCAACATTGCTTTCATTTTGCAGACTTCCATTTTTCTGTACTATATATTCTTTGCGGTCAAAATTCAAAGGAGCAGCAAGGGAAAATCCACTATCCAAATACAGCCAAAGAGGAGCAAAAAGAAATCAGTGCAAAGTCTGTTGCTGGTTTGTTTGTTTAGAATCCTCACTTTGGGTTTTGCTTCTGCTGAAAAAGCAGAGGGAAAAAGGCAAACGATGACAGTCATGTTGGAAACCTCGGGAGTTATTTTAAATGCAGGGCAATAGTTACCATGTTGGGTCAATTCTTGATTTGTAGGATGGCAGTATGAAGTATCACAACTCTGTGGAACAAATCCAGGTGCTAGCATGCAAAACATGGTGGCTGTCTCAAAGACTGGCTTGTTGTGACACGCTGCCTTTATTGCAGCAAATCCCTCATACCTATTTGCAGTCATTAGGCTAATCTGTGGCAGGAGAGAGAAGGGAATCGAGAGAGAATGCAACTGCAGAGAGCCGAGGAAATTACGCAGACACTGTCCACCCCCAGATCTGACTTTTCCCTTCCATGTGGTTTCGGGATACATGTGGGATTTGAGTTGTACTTGGAAAGCATAATGCATGTACCGACATCTGGAAGTATCATAAGGGTTGCTGTAAGAATTATTACGGTAGTTGTGGATGAAATTTAGCACTTTGCAGCACATGCAGCCTAACAGCAGCTTGCTTTAGTTATTGAAAATATTTTAATGTCCTGAACCATATTTGAACAAAAAGGAAAAAGAAAGAAAATATAATCAAGAGAATAGACAAGCAGGATGGACACTGAGGTCTTCTGTCTGGACAGCAAGGGTTTGGAGGGCATGAAAAAAACTGAGCTCATGGATCGGTTTTATAATTGTGTTCTCTCTTAAGGTTGGGTCAAGCCACAGAGGTTAAGCTTTTCAACTCTTTCCACTGATTGGGAATGCTTTGTATTTTGGGTGCCACCACTGGAACCCACTGGTTCTCATATTCCAATGGAAATTGGGAGGAAAAAATAGGAAAACTTCAGCACTTAAAACTGATGGGTGCTGTGAAATACTTCTCTTTCTTTGCCATTTTTGTGTTTTAATTGGCTCATCTGTGAAACAGATGCATGACAGCACAGCCCTTGCAGGGATGTCAGGCTTGTTTGCTGTTTGTACATTGATTTTAAAGGCTTGGAAAGGAACTACCGAAGTTGTGACGTGAAGCCATTACTTATTACTTGGTCTATTTCTTGAATTCAGGGAGGGCTGAAGAGTTTCTCACTGACTATATCCTGCCCTGGGTGTTCTCTGAGTGGCCCCACCACTCATTGTGGCTATTTTTACTACAGGATAGAGCTGAATTGCTCATGCATTGAGCCTGATGGAGCGCTTGGCACGGCTGTTGAACTGGTCCTTGGATCAAAGACGCACCTTGATGACATCCATTAACACTTTTTCACATGAATAGCTAGGAAGTGTTGTGTATTTGGCAGGGATTGCTTGATCTCCCCTGAAAGCACCAACATCTGGACTTAAGCTTTCAGAGGATGGATAGGTTTTGTAAGGATGTGATTTGTAAATAAGGCATCACGACATACTTTGATGTGACATTTAAGGATCCAGTTGGATGTCAGCCCGGCTTTGGTTTTCTCTTCACATCTACACACTGTCCTGTGCTGCTCTGAACCTTGTGGGCATCTTATCTGCACTGAAAAATTGAGAAAGTCTGTTGGATTCCTAGTGGGGGAACTGCAGCCTGCCTCTGAAGCAAACCAAGCCCTGAATTAAAAGAACCCAAATTAAACCTGTTGACAAAGCTCATTTCTGGCCACATGCCACTTCAAACAGGCTGCAGGCTGGGGAAGGTGGGTGTTGTTTATCAGAGACACATCTCTTTAAGTTTCATAATAACTGCCTTTCAGGAAGAGGTCTAGTTAAAATAATTCCTTGGTGTATCCCATAGTGCCTTCTTGCACCCTGGGCTCTTAAAACCTGATTCTGGGAATCAAAAAATAACAAAAAAAACCCCAAAACTATTCACTTAGGTCAGACTGAGCCAAGAATGGAAAATTGTCCTAGAGGTGCTTTTGGTTCCAGCAATAATAAGACCTGTCATTTGTTACATGTTAATTGCACATTATTATCTTTTGTAGGTTAAGTCAACCAAAGGTTTCTTGTATAGTTGGAAACAAAATTCTAATCTTTAATATGGTTTGTAGTGTCAGGTTCGTTTGGTTTTTTTGGTTTTTTTTTTCTGGTTGTCTTTTGGAATCTTGCGCATAGACTGATTCTTTGCAAATATATTAGGTACCTGTTTCCCCACGGAAATGTACTGCCATTTAAGCTATCTTCCATACGATAATCTCCAAGCACAGCTTTGCAAACTTGGAGTAAGTGAGCCTTACAGTTTCCCATGGGAAAGGTATATCATAATCCTCATTTTTGAAAGACTACCAGAATAAGCCTGTGATGAATCTAGGAAAGGAAACAAGATTTCCAAGTATTGAAGTTGTTCTACTACCGCAGGTAAAACCATATGCTCTTACCAAGTACTCTGTAATAGAATTATGATAGTTTTATAAAACTTTGCTTTAGTAAAGAAACGTTAGCTTTCCTGTTCCCTCCCCCCACCTCTGTCTCCCTGGCATTTTCTTCCTTACACGTCTGAGACAATTCTCTTCCCCCGGTCTGAGGACGGTCTCTAACTGTCGCTTCCCGCGCACAGTGATTTATCGAGATTGGGAATCCCCAGTGCTGATTGACTGTTCCCTGACACTGTTGATCAATCAGATTCTGAGACAGGCAAAGGCAGATACGCAGAGACAGAGGGTTTGGCTGGACCGTAACCTAATTCATTCTTGATGGGCTTCTAAATGTTTATGCCTGAATATTATTTGGCTAAAGGTTGGTGTTGATAGATGGAAGAGGATACCCAGGATTTCTTGCATTCAAAGCTAAGGAAAACTGAGCCCAGGGAAATACGTAAAACACATTGTCCATTTTTTCTTCCACTTAGGAAGATCCTGGCAAGCTACATTAGACTGTCTAAATGCACCAGCATTTCTGCAGGTTACTATATCATGTTATACAAAAGCAACACCACAGCAATCATCTTCCAGCCACTGCATTCTCATCCCATATTTTGTCTGTTTCCATCTTTTACTGACTTTTATTGCACAAATAATGGAGAGTCTGAGATGGCTGGCTGCAGATGGAGAGGACAGGTTTAAAAGCTGAGCAGTATTTTTTCCCCATTGCCCCATGAATGTAATATAAACCTGGAATTGCAGGATTTACCTTGTTATCACCATATTTTT
>NW_009646934.1:260914-279448 GCF_000708025.1 Charadrius vociferus | reverse complement strand
CAGACCAGTCTGGATATGCTTTTCCAGTCAAATCTTCCACATTCATCTGTTGATTTACTTTCTTCCAGGAAAAAAAAAAAAAAGGAAAAAAAAAAGAAATCCCAGTCTTGCCCAAACAGTATCCTGCTACCAGCCAGAAAAACGAGATACGGAATTTGAGTGGTCCAGAGAGAGATTGTCTCTAAGGAAATAGGAAACATGTAAAGAGAGGTCATCTTCAGAATTGTTTCTTATTTATTTGCATTTTTTCTAGAGGAATGAAGGACAGGACGTGCTGCTGACTTTAACCACAGAGGTGTCTGACCTGAGCCGCTCTCCTGAGCTCCTCCTGCAGCCACAGGAGGAGAGGCAGACAGCTGCCGAGAGGGGCTGATTCCTCTCATCTTCCCCAGTTACTGGTTTTAGGCAAACTCTTTGCAAATGCGTCTTTCTCCACATTGACTTCAGGGGGAGTTGGATGCAAAATTTGACTTGGTTGGTGACATTTCAGAGCGCTAATGCTCAGAGAGATGAATTCTGGCTCTGGTTTCTGGTCTGTACGAGTCAGTTCCAGGTGCTCTCTGTCCTTCTCTTGGAGCATCTTCTTGTCAAAGGTCATACGACTGACGGCAACAGTGTCCGTGGTGTTTTGGGATCACGTGGAATTAAAATAAAAACCAGTCACTGTGTTACCATTCCTTCTTACCTCACACAACTCTTTAGTATTTTTTAAAAGCAATTTAATTAACCCACCTGTCCTCTTATCGCCGGTCCTGTTTGTACTCACCTGTTTCCCTATCTGTAGTCAATCTGTTTTCATGTGTGTCTACTTATATAATCATTAATCCAATTCCTTTAATTTCAGCTCAAAAAGGAACACAGTTTAACATGTTTCTCATCATGTGTTATGTTCTGCACCTGGAGCGGTTTGGGGGTATTTGGGGGTTTAGGTTGATGGGGGGGGGGTTGCTTTGTCTGCATTGCAGTTTGCCTCCAGGCATTTACAGTGTCTGATTAAAGCCTTCCCCCTCCTGAAGGACAGCAAAAAGCTTTGCAAGAAGGAACAAGTGAGGTGCTTTTTCTGGTCGTGGCAGGCTGAGAACAGACCACCGCGCTAGAACAAAAGAAAGCAAACCAGAACCAGCAGCTATAATTACACAGTACACAGCTGGGGGTAGGACACGGCACATCCATGTTTGCACAGTATGTGTACCATTTTTAACTCTTCCAGACTCTTTTGGAAAATGAAGCAATGGGTTAAATTGAGCGCAGTCATTGGGAATCCCAGAGTCCCAGGATGATGGGGGTGGGAAGGTCCCTCTGGAGCTCCCCCAGTGCCACCCCCACCAGAGCAGGGGCACCTCCAGCAGCGGCACAGGACGGCGTCCAGGCGGGTTTGGGATGGCTCCAGAGGGGGAGACTCCCCCACCTCTCTGGGCAGCCCGTGCCACTGCTCTGCCACCCTCACAGCAGAGAAGGCCCTCCTCAGGTGGAGATGGAACTGCCGATGGTCACGTTTGTGCCCGTTCCCTCTTGTCCTGTCACTGGGCACCACTGAAACAGACTGTCCCCATCCCCCCGGCACCCTCCCTTTGAGTATTGAGAAGTGTTGATAAGATCCCCCCTCAGTCTTCTCTTCTCCAGACTGAACAGCCCCACGTCCCTCAGCCTTTCCTCAGCAGAGAGATGCTCCAGTCCCCTCATCGTCTTTGTAGCCCTTTGCTGGACCCTGAGAGGTGAAGCTCACTTCACCTCCTCCAAACCGCGTACAGAACCCCCCCACCAGCATTGATGTGCAGCTACAGCAGTGTGGGCTGTCTCCTCCAAGAGAAGCCAGTCCCAGCAGGTGAAATTCATGCTCCCTGTCATTTGGACACTGTCCAAATGTGCAGGAGGTAATCAGAGGGCTGTAATTCAGGAGACGATTCAGGATGGTGACTATGTCAGAACCCTTCTTGTTTAGACAATGAGCAGTAGTGGATAGTAATAACACAATTCTATGTCTCTCTTATTTTCCTCTTGACATAAAAGCAAAATCCTTCCCCAGAATCATTTTCAACCCTATCATTATGTTTCTTGTGCTTCTCATCTGGAAGAACCAGCCAGTTCTAACATGAGCTGCTGTTGCTTCTGCTGGAATGTTCCATTGGAGTAGGATTTCCCATAAAAGGATGAGCTATAATTAATTGCGATAAATATTTGCAGTTATCTTGTTGGTATTTTGTTTTGTTGATCAATAGGAAATCTATACAGCATCCTCATACTGCCTGTACTTCTATAATAGTGTGTTTTTTAATAAACTAGATCTATTCCCCTTCTCTTTTTCAAAGCCTGTGGATTAAAAAAACACTACCACCAAGAGTTCAATCTGGATGACCCCATAAAGGTGGCCAAAGAGAACACACACAGAATCATCATACACTCAGCCCCAGCATTCACCTAGAATACACACAGAATCATAGAATCACAGAATGGTTTGGGTTGGAAGGGACCTTGAAGCCCATCCAGTGCCACCCCCTGCCCTGGGCAGGGCCACCTCCCCCCAGCCCAGGTTGCTCCAAGCCCCGTCCAACCTGGCCTTGAACCCCTCCAGGGATGGGGCAGCCACAGCTTCTCGGGGCAACCTGCCCCAGGGGATCACCACCCACACAGGGAAACATTTCTTCCTAATATCTACTTTAAACCTCTCCTCTTCCAGTTTGAAGCCATTCCCCCTCATCCTATCACTCCATGCCCTTGTAAAACGTCCCTCTGCAGCTCTCCTTACATGGTGTTGTGGTATGTGTGAAATCAGACCTGCTTCAGCTGAACTGTGCCTGGGAAACTTCTTTAGTCTCAGAAGACCCTCACGTTTCTGTCTTTTTTGCTCTGTGCTTAGTGACAAATTAGGGACAGTTGCACAGCTCCCTTTTTATTTCCCTCCCGGGAGGGAAGGGATGTGGAAACACACGTTACATTGCCCACCGTTTTCAAGCTGGCTGTGTGCTATACGCTTTATCAGGTTAGCATGTTGGTGGACCACTGTGCCTTTGGAGAACCTGACAGAGCTGCTTGAGCAAAAGCTGGCCGCTGCCTGGTCGGGGAGGTCAGCGTGGCAGCGGGGAGCCACTGGCTTCTCAGTGGGATACTGGAAGCAAGCCGGGCATCAGTGGTGTCACACAGCGTTATCTTATCCACAGCGTTCTTCTGATCAGGGGGAAAAAACTGCATTCCAGGGAGGTCCTTCAACCCTAATCAATGTAAATAATATTTTACTTGGGGACATCTAGTGGGAGAATAATAAACTGCATCCCCTGCATAGCCCTTATCTGTGCTGGGGCCGGCTGGGAGACTGGAACTTCTCCTGCAAGTAAGTACAGTTTGTAATGGAAAAAAAACCCACTTTCAAAATATTCCCATGAGGAGAATAGAAAGAAGTGCAGTCTAAATCGCCTTAATTTAATTTTAAAAGTAATTCTCCAAAATGTCTTTTTTTTTTTTTTTTCTGTTTTTAAACTGGTAAAGACTGAAGAAACAAAGTAAAAGTTTTGAGAAACCTGTCATTTGGGGGAAAATAATTCCTTTTACAAAATTGGAAGAAACTAATTTAAAAATATAAGGTGGAAAATTTTATTTTTTCAGCCTCCATTTCAGGGAGACCTCATTTGCAGATTGAAGTGATAATAAAGTAAATAAGGGCAATGATGAAATTGTTTTGGAAACAAGAGCCTACTTTTTGGCTCACATTTGTGCAGTATTACTAATAGGGGATGCCTGGCATGACTAGGTCTCCTTGGAATCACCAATAACGATGGGAAAGTATAATTTTTTGAGTTGTGTCTTGTGGTGCTGTGCCCAAATGCTCACGATGGCCACAAGTCCCAGAGAAACCTGAGGAACCTGAAGTTCATGCTGTTCGTTAGCAGCAAATTTGTTCCATTTCCAAATGAGCAAATACATTTCTTGCTGGTTGCCATACAAGCAGAGTAAGGAGGAATATTTGTATCTGTTAAAAGGCAAGAGAAATGGTGGTGGAAGGCAAAGGAACAGTAGCAGCCGGGGGTCTGCCCCACGCTGCCTGACCTTGCTTCTCCGTCCCGCTCAGCCCTGAACCAAACGAGGGCATATTGCAAAATTGTTTGCTTCTTTTTCAAAAAAAAATCTGCAAACTTCAAATGTTCCATTTTACTGTGACTATCTCTGGGATGGTCATTCTTGGATAACTCTCTTGGGCAGCTTGACCAGCTCTGTTAAGGGTAGAGAAGTCTTCAAAGAAAAGAAATACAAGAGCAGCTGAGAAACTTTTGTTCTTTTTGTGCTCCGCTGCTTTGATGTAAGCACTTGCTGGCACATGTGCCAGGTTATCTACCACCTCCTCAGTCGGTGGTTTTATATCGGGGGTTATCTGAAGCCTGCCAGAGAAGTTGTTTCCTTTAATAGATATCTCTATTTACAACTACAAAACAGGTGAAACAGGAGCAATTCCTGTCCACGTGCCTCAATGGGACATTAGCAAGTGCACTTAATTTGGGCAAATGAAGTACAAAAGCCCTCCTCCCTCCTGGTAGGTGCTTTCGGGGACAAAATGCAGCTAGAGTGGGAGCTGCAGTGAGGCAGAGCTGTTCTGTAACCACGGGGAGATCTGAGCACTGGTTAACCAAAGCAGAGTTTAGCAAAGGTCAGAGATCTCAGTTTGTGGATTGTGGATCCAAAAGTTCTTGTATTGGCTCTGAGGTAGGAGTAGTTGATCTAATAATTATTATTTTCCATCTTGCTGCTTGTAGGAGGTTGACTCCTTCCAACTTTTCTTTTTCTCCTTTTGGGATAATGAGGTGGATAAAAACCATGAATGTTCTGTATCAGAATCCTTTCTTGACACTCTCACATGCTCCTAAGTATGTCATCAGTTGCACTCAGAGAATTAGGTCCCCGCTGCCAATACACGAGCAAAGGCTTCGGAAAGAGTTGAATTGGAAAAGAGGTGGGATCAGGCTCGCCCACATAATTTTCTTTTGTGCCAGTGCTAACAGACGTTTCGAGTTAAAGTAAGAAACAGCCAGGAAAAATGTGCAGATGCTTAATTCTCTGCAGGATTTATAATATTATACGGTAAGCGTTTGCACCCTATACAATAAAACCAAGTTGGCTTTACTACATATAAAAGAAAACAAAACAAAAAATCACAAGTTTGACAGCAATTAGGGTGAATAGACATTTATTTTATCCTTTTACTAGCAGGACCAATTGTGATTTTATGCTCTGAAAAAGCTCATTTTAAAGTTTTATGTCTGAAGTGGCCTTGCCAAATCTAGCTTAATATTGTTACATTAAATGGATGGTAAAATGTGTTCTTAAAACCCTCCATCCTGTAAAGGACCTGGAACCAGGGAACTACTGCTAATGAGAGTCAGGTCCTGAAACGCAGTCCTCAGGCATGTTTGCTAGCAACCCAGCTGAAGGTGTTTGCCAGTCCCTCCCAGTACGCATCGTCCTCGCTTTTCAGACTACGGATACCATCCAAGCTGCTGCTGGTTTCCAGCCACCCAGACCACTGGCCAATCCGCAGCCGCAGCAGGAAACCCAAACTGCCTGGAACCCCGCTGGCACCCGGGAAAGTTTTAAAGAGATCTTTCACATCTTCAGAAGTGGATCTCTCTCCCTTCCTACATCCCCAACCCTACTTCTTCTCAACTCTCCTGGCTGTAAGAAACCCGGAAACCATTGGTTAGAACGAGCTTCACAAGGGTTAGAGGAATTCTGGTAACATTTTCTTTGCACACCTAAAACCTTTATCATTTTGTATGATGTCTCCAAGTGTGTAGGAGCTTCAAGTATGTGCTGGTCAGATGACTCCTATCCTTACTGGTCGCGTTAACCTCATAGAAGCCAATATAATCAGGTGGTTTAACTCTCACAGCACCCCTGATTCACTCCAAATATTTGCTTCTTCCTCTTTTTGAATGGTGACAAAACACATGAATATTGTGTACGAGCAAGTGTAGTCGTTATTCAGACATGCACACTGTGCTGCCAATCCCGAGATAGGACAAGAAGCTGTAGAAAGAGCTGAACTGGACAGGAGGTGTCATAGTTATTCCTGTTCTAAGCACGAGGAGCTGAGAGACAGGAGAGATTTAAGTAATGTGGTTTACTCCCTCCTTGTGCACAGCGCCCTCAAACTGGTTAAGCAGTTCTCCAGGTCTGCGTGGAGGGTGCCAATTACCGGTGCTGCCCTAATACCCTGCAAAGTTCAGCAGACTCATGAAGGGTGTGGAGAGCTTCCCATGCACACCCAGCGCCTTCACTTCCCGCCCCAGATGAGACCAGGAAATAACAACGCATGAAGCTAAGAGGAGATAATTACAGGGTAAAAACTGTCCAAACTGAAGGTTAGCTGTTGCCTGAAGGTAACACGTGAATGCTGCAGATACCGAAAGCTGCCACGGAAAAACTTCCAACTGCCACCGCTCTGTTTCCAGTAGAGCAGGTCTGCAGGCGAAGTTCCCCGTGTCGGCCTGTACGCGAAGCTGTCTCCCTGCAGAACTGCGTGAGGTTCTGGGTAGGATTTGTCCAAGGCCGCTTAACTCCTCCAAGTCTCTCGTCTTACTCACTAAGAGGCTGCAATGTCAGGGTTGTGCAAGGAGGACAAAGCCAACCAGAAGTTATGTAAAACGGGGCTGGAGATGTACTGCTTACTGATGTAGGGTGTCCAAGAGCTGCTGCTGTGTGATACTTCACCAGGAGTGAGCACTGGATTCGGAAACACACCTCACAAATCGATGTGGTGCGGTTTACTAGCCAGGAACTGATATCAAAAGGTATAGTCTGTAATCTGGTGTTGCTAATAATTGAGATAAGGCTCCGTGCTGCTGATAAACCAATATAATTTAAATTCTTTGGACTTACCCGTGGAATTTTTACCAATATCGCAGCTTCCATCCTTCCTTTACATGAAGAAGAGAAAAGAAGGAAGAGGAGATGTGCATCTCCCCTGCAATGGAGGATGGATGTGGCATTTTCCTGTAGGCACCCCCCTTCCTTCTCCCGCGTGTTGCTAGAGCTGAGTCAGGCCACCGTTTGATCAACCTAGAAACGGAACACATCTTTCAAGAGATGCTTTCATGACTGACAGGGCAACACACCAATATATCACTGTTTTCCAAAACCACTCTGCCATTTTGCTTAGGAGACATTATTCAGCAACATGGAAAGTTTAGTATCTCAGAATTCCTTTAATTAGAATAGAAACAGTTGTTTCCGCCCAGGATTGGCCGGCCTTGTCTGGCTTCAGATTCTTGCTGAAAGCTTTTCTAGCTTTCCTAGGGTGGTGATTTCCATTCTTTTTGTTCAATGCCACTTATTAAACAATTCTTTTTGACAGTCTTAAATGCAACCAGCAAGACTGCAGTAACTGGGAAATAAAAAATATATAGCTAATACAATGCCAAAGGCGCTTTTTTTTCCCATGAATGGTTTGACAGCATTTGCTTTTTAAAATGTAACTGTGCTTTAAACAAATCATGTTTAATACTGACTTGTATCATAAACCTCTGGTCAATCATTTAGTGGAAGGTCTTAAATGTGGATTTAAATTCAATATTTATAACATTTTATGTTAACAAATATTTTTAGTATTCCTATTTTGTTTATTGGAAGTTAAAGGGAGTCGTTAATGTGGATAGTACCCACATGTTTCTTAGATGGGATTAAAGCATCCCACTAGAAAATGGGACTTCTTGTTTGCGTGATGCTGGTTACTCCAGGAGACAGAGAACTGATGCAGTGCACCGGGGCCCTTTCACTGGGTAGACCATTTCTTCCCTGACTGTTTTCTGGAGTACAGGGTGAGCTACATTCCCCCTCGCTGCTGAATTTAAGCAGAGCTTGTGCCCAGCAAGCAAATAGGGTAGCTAGGGGCAAATTTGCCCTCAAGGCTGCTTTTGAGAGCGGCCGGGGCACAGAGCTTGGCTCCGGGTGTCGTTCACTTGGTGACGCTGCAGGTGACTCCCCCGGAGTCACCTGCAGCCACACGCTGACCCTGACACTTTGACAGCTGAAATGAACTCCATGAAAATGAAGCGGGAACGAAGTGCAGCGCATGGTCTGTTTTTACCACTCCACCATGGTCAAATTGTAGATTTCTTTACAATTAATCATCCTTTTTTTTTAGTCTATGAGCATGTTTAGCTGTCCCTTTTACCACTGACACATGGCCTTTGTTTTTAAACATACTTTTCTATTTAAAAACTCAGCCATCAACTTTCCCAGGGGAACGCAGGAGGGTTGGGCAAGAGGCAACGGGCCTGGGACGGCAGTGCCTTTCTGCCGGCGTCGGTGGCAACGCGGGAAGCGGTGCCTGGGGAGGGTTGTGCAAGGGTTGTGTTGCCGGCAGCTCGGCTGGTGCCTCGTGGGCGTTGGAGCCAGGCCAGTTTTCCAGCCTGCCAGCTTCAGGAACAACACTTCTGACGTGCGGGAAGGAGAAAGCAGCCTGGATGATTCAGTGGTATTTCTGAGGCTAATGAGGGAATCCGCTTTCTGCAGGTACAATTAACGGGAAAGAAAATAAGTATTAGCCAGTCTGCGCTGGAATGGCTTTCTTTTGCTCACACCTTTGTGACAATCCTTGAACTAAACACCTGCATGGCGGTTAGGAGCCAATTTTTAAAGGTGTCCACCCAGAACACTTTTTCTGGAGGGATGGAAGGGCACATTTGGGGATTACAGTTACAAGTGGGTGTTGAGTTTAGATGCAATGGCTATTTGCAGATATTACCAGATTGTAATTTCTAAATTGACCTTCTCTCTTAATATATATAAAAAATAGAGGTTGCAGCTAGAAGAAATCAACAGCAAGAAATCAACTATGATTTCCACTCCATCTTTAAAAATCAAACGCGAAATCTGTAGTTTGATTGGAAGTGGGAGTGATGACTTCAATGGAGTGATCTTTGGTGCCGAATCCTTTTAAAATCAGTTTCAGAAAGTTAAGACGTCATTTTAGCAATACGTGGGGATACCTTCTCAGCTCACGAAAGCATAAACACGTGAAGGTAAACATGCTAGAGTTTTTCTAAGTGCAGAGATACCAACGTGTGCCAATGTAGAAAGATGTAGCCCTAAATAAATCTGAAAGCCTAGAGGCTGGATGTTCATCCTATACCGAATGTTCATCCTACACCAAATACAGAGCTGAGGGTGAATATGCTTCTAATTTAGGCCATCTCCAGTAGGCGCCTGAAGTTGAGTGGAATGAGCATGTGCCAGGTATTATTCTGACCAGACTTGGTGTCACTGGGAGGAGAAGGTACTTCAAGGAGAGCATTAATTTGGGAGGGGCCTAAAATAATTAAATAACTTAATGTCACAGCATTTTAGTTTATACGGGAGGAGAAACTCTGGCAATGTGAGTCCAGCCCTCTTCTAAGAATGACTCATATTATAAACAAATGTTAAGATAGTGGCATTAAACTCACTTTTCTAACTGCAGTTCTTAAAGGTCATAAAACCGATTCAGTTTTCCAGTTTCAGCTTTTCCCATCTACTTTGCTGAATAGTAATCAGGTCATTGGGCCATTTCCCTTGGACACTGACCAATACGTCCTCAGCTTTATTCTAAATATAGCGGTCCTTTTTTTAGCATTGTTAGTTTTCCCACTTTTTTTTTTCACTTTACGCCTTTAAAGAGAATTTAGTGCAGCAGAAAGGTGCCAGATCGACATCACTGGAAAATGACGTTCCAGGGCTGCTGTTTATCCACGGAGAGCAGCCCGTGTTTATCCACAGCACGTTGGCAGCGCCAACTAACTTTTGCACCACTCCACCAACGTGCCTTAACCTTGACCTGTGGAAACTAGGCTACTCTTAGTCTCTCTGCCCTGCTGGCCAAAACCACCCTGCGCAGGCAGCCAACGAGATTACTAAATCCTCTTGTCCTGGTTGCTTTGGAACGCAGACGGCAGTCAACAAAGACGGGACTTGCAGTTTTAACGGCATCAGTGACATCCTTCTGAGCAGCGCTCTTACACAGAAAAACTGGGATTGAGCTTGTCCAGCTACAGCTGTGTAAAGGTGAGGCGTCTGGTCCCAGCTGGCGTCTCTAGACACCCTGAAGAGTTACCTGAAGAGGGGAAAGGACCTGTGCTAAGAACCCCTGTGCGAGGGAGGTGGCACAACTCCATTTCTAGCATGGCTTTTCACTCTTCTATTGGCTTTGCAGCGGGTTAGAGAAATAGCTTAAACTACACGGGTGACTTATAGCTGGGTAGAGTTTAGCAAGTTGAATCCCACCCAAAGTGATTGGAGGAAAACCGACGTATTGAATAGCCTCGTTCTTCTGCTATGTCAATTGCTGGATATTTTCTTAGGCCCCGGTCCTACAACTCGACTCCTGGAGACTCAAGCTTCTGCTGCGGCTGATACCATTCCCAGAGCAGAGCTTTACATCGCCGACCCTCCGGGGTGCTGTCTGCAGTCAGCTTCGGGCAAGGGAAGGTCTTTTGATACCTTGACATATACAGGTTTATACAACACCCAAAACAATGGGGGAAATGTGGTCCTGTTGGGAGCCTCTGGTTATGATTGAAACATCAGTTTCTAAGTAAATAGTACTTGAATTAAATTTTAATAACTTTGCACTGCTGTTTATTGTGTCACCAAGAAGTATTATATATGGTATAATCGCTACAATTTGCTCCTGTAATTGCAACTTCATGTTTTGCAAAATGCACGATGCTTTTCATTTTCAATCCATGAAAAAAATTGCAGATCAACCCTGACAGCTCCCAACTTTTCCTTTTTTCCCATGTGCTTTCATTTCTCTTGATGATTCTTGGCTTTCTACTTTGGAAGCTGCAGGACTGTTTGCAGGCCACAGGGTGTACATATTAAAAGCCAGTGTAGCAAGATGTCCCCAAATATATTTGTACTCATGGTGTTCCACAAATGATATTCCAGTGTAGCAGCCATCCAGTCCGTGGAAATAAAACTGTCTTCATGCTCTAATGCTCGTTATGTTCCAAATTCTAGAAATTACACAGCTTGGTTTAAGTGATACAGATGCTCCACAGTACAGTGAACTTTAAGTGCAATGTTATATTGTACACTTTCTCTTATAGCTTAGTCTTTGTCGTTCAATCTAATGTATGTTCTGGCAGAGGGGAGGCTTAAAGGACTGCGGTGAGTTACCTGTTTGGCACCGTTCGGTCTCTTGGCTTACTGGGAAATTCAGTGCTTCAGGAAATACTTTCTCCTCATTTTTGAAGTCAGTAGAAGATGAAGGTGCTCAGCAATGAGGAAACCTGCAAGTCTACCAAAATCAGTGGTACAACTGCAAGAAAAGTCCCTGTGCAAATACACCCTCCCAAAAATTTTACAGTTATGACTGGAGACACTTAATACAAATTTGGCTTGAAAACAGAGACAACGGACTAGCGGAATTCTGGTTGATGTAGGACATTTATGGGCAATGGTTCAATTTGACAGATAATTGCAATGATCAAAAAAAATTTGGATCCGAAGTGTGATTTGCCTGCACCTCTTTCTTTTATCCACTGGCTACAGCTGTATTCACCCGAGCACAGCCGATTTGCCTAAGGCAGCAGGAACTTAAGCTCCCTGCAAAGCCCCTCTGGGAAGGACCTACAATGGCATCAATACCATGTTGTGTCTATGCACAGAAGGTATACACAGAGATGTGCGTCTGACATAATGATATGGGTACATGACTTTTGGTGTGCAAACACTAGAGAATACAGCCACATTTGCCCCAAACATACTGGCCTGGGAAATTGGCCTTGAGGATGCTCCTCTTACATGGATTAGTGCTGCCATGAGTCCGCTCTCCAGGTCACTGATTAGGTTCTTGACACTGTGGTTCAGAAACTGTGGTCACCGGTGACTCTCCCATTCCCTTCTTGTGAGAGCAGTTTTGGGGTTTGCCAGTGAAGAACAAAATCCTGTTTTGTTTTAGTTGGTTATTTTTATCAGAGCCTTTTTTAGAAGTCGGCTGACCCTGGATTAAGGAGGTACTTTTAAGAAGCCTTTGAATGTCTAAATGCTATTGTGTATCACGATCTCCATTCAATTCTCTCCTCTGCTAAAGGTTTTAGGTAAAACATGGATGAATCAAATAGACGAGTCTCATCATAGCTAACTAACTTCTGTCGTCCAAGTGGACACCGAGGTGAGTCCACATGGACTCCTGACATGCCACTGGGGAGAACTATGTGTCTGCAGAAAGGGATTTGGTCCACCTAATTCTTCCTCACCCGTGAGGTGTTGTCCTTTAGTTCCCATGGACAAATAACAGCAATTTTCTTCCTTCAGCCCATGGGCCCTTGTCCGTTCAGAAACCACATCAGGCTCCAAATCTCTGTAGAGTGCTCAGCGTGAAGAACGTGCTGGTGTACAGCTATCTGGAGATCCCAACAAACAGTAAAAACAACGCTCAGCAAATGTTTCGACTCTGTTCTGTAACCTGTGAGAAGAAGGAGAAAAGACTTTTTTAAAGTATATTTTACAATTTATTGTCTCAAAACAAACCCAGCGAGTGGGTCTGCCTTCAGATAGACAGATATTTGTCACTCTATTATTGTTTTACTGTGTCAGTTCCAGACACTTAAGTATTGTTGGAATGCAGTAGGGGGAAAAAAATTCATGTTTTAAATCTCCGATGGGGTAATAAACTGCAGCCAGGAGCTAATTGTCCTGAAACTTGATCCTTTACAATATGTTATTGCTGTAGTGGGACTGCCCAACTCTACTGCGCTGGGGTTTGTCTCACCATTAGTTAGGTAGTACATACACATTCAAAAAAAACCCAGATCACAGGTTTGCTCCCAGCTGTAGACTTAAGCACAATTCTCAAAGCGATCGATGCATTTTGTACATTAAGCTAGTAAGGGAGGGTATTAATCCTCATCAAGTTTAATGGCTCACTGTGGATTTGCTTCCTACCAACTTTCTTCCACCCAAGAAGTCCTGAGAATGTTGTACCCCTCCTGTCAGGAGAAAATGAATCATTACCCAGAGTCTGGAAGGCCAGAGGTGAATTGGAAGCCGCACTATGGAACACTTACCCTACAGTATTATTATTTTCTTTTTACACTAGCATTAAATAATATTTGAGCTCAGGGTGGTCAGCCCGATGGGTGGTTTAACATGCTGAATGCAACCAAAGAAAGAGTACATCCATCATCTACTCATTTTAGGTTTTCTTCAACAATCTTGTTTTGTTTTGTTTTGTTTTGTCTCAAACTAGGTATTAGCCAACCAGATCTTAAAATGCATAGTCCAACTTCTAAATATTAACCTCCAGTTTGGGTGGAATTTAGACTGGAAAATTTTTTGAAGATCCAAAAAAAGGTGATGTTCTTTCTCAGTGTTTTTCTCATCTGTGTTCTGGGTAAGACCAATTAATAGATGTGCCTAGTTACATCGGAAAAGCTATTCTAAGGATATTTTAGCCAAGTAAAATGAGATTTATTGAAGCTGGTGCGATTTTGGGTCAAATTTTAATGGAAATTCACTGGATTTTTGTTTTCAGAATTTTCCAGCGGTAAAATGTAGTGTGAGAATCTGTTCTCGTAAGATTTCCACCCAGTCCTGGGCTCAGAATCATAGAATATCCTGAGTTGGAAGGGACCCATGAGGATCACTGAGGCTCACTGAGGCTCACCATACTTCCGTAGCTGCAGGCGGTGAAGCAGAACACCAGCCAGCTGTCTGTAGAGTTCACTTGAGATGCTTCCTTCAAAGGGGTAGAGATAAATTTAGATGCAAAAAAAAGGAAAAATGTCTTGAAGTCCAAACACAGAAAAAAAAATGTAGTTTCTTCTCCGTTGCCTTCCGCTTTTCCTTTCTGATGGTGTCTTTACGTATGTGAGATTTTTAAAATTGCTCTTCCAGTTTGAAGAGTGGTGCAGTGATTCTTGATATCCTTTTGAACCTCTTGAACCTGAATCATTATGTCCCTCATGATCAGGGATCAGTTGTGTGCTTCTGTAATTCTCCAGCAAATCTACTTGGATTTATGGCAATTGATATGATACTGTTATTTTATCATACCCGTGCTTCACATGCAATAATCTCATTCTGAAAGTGGATATGGGATGTAACTGAGGTTTGGCAGAGAATCTCTCCGTGTCTGTAGAAGATGCTGCATGTGGAATGAAGCTGAGAGTACTGCTTGTTGGTGTTGGTAATGACAGGGGGGAAAAAAATGTTTTTTTCCCCAAAGCTGAGAAGTTTATTATTGTTATATATGAGTGAGGTAACTGAGTTGCCCATTACCACCATGTTGCCGTACAGGTAGGTAACAAAGACAGTAGCTTCTTTACACAAGTGAGGAGCTGACAAGTAGACAAAATAATTGAAGAGGGTGTGCCAGTTAACAGGAGAGCGAAGAGCTTGGCACTCTCAGGACCCAGGCACGCAGGCTGCACGTGTGGAGTGAGGAAGTGTTCTACACAATCGTTTGTCAGACCATAACTGCTCATTAAACAATGGTCAGTCTCTCTTTCGAAGTAAATTCACTCCCTCCTGCCTGAGGAGAGCTGAGATGTACGCGTATGTACACCCATAAACTCCTATGGTTTAGACACAGCAATTAGAAACTAATTACACTAAAACACTTAATCCCAATACAGAGGGGGGGAAAAAAAACCTGTTGAAATTCGGAGTTGTTAATCCATCATTCTAAGTGAACAAGTGCCAAAGTGAAGGAACAGAGCTGAAGCCAAACCAGCTCGAGGAGGTTTTTCTGGTTACTCTTTCTTTAACCATGAAAGTGCATTTTTTTGTCACAGGGGGTCTTACTGTGATTGTGTTTATGTTGAGCTTTCCCGGGGCATTTCAGAATGGAACGGTTAAATTTTATTCTCAACCCTATCTGTGCATCTTAGTTGTGTTCAGCCAAGGCAAGAATTAAAGTTAAACTCAGCTTTGGTGTAACTAATAAGAAAAAGTCATACTAATGGAAAAGGGAGCTTTCACTCACAGATAGTTCCAAAAAGTAGTAGTTTATTAGCGTTGATTTCATTACTGTGTGTTGTATTTTAAGAGGCTCTGTGACAAACAGTACATCTCTGGTTCGGAACGCAGCGTCTGACGTTGGGCTACGCTGATAGCCGTGGATTCCCGCAAAGCGTGGGTCATGCCTGAGTATTTCTCTGTGAGTGATAGCTCAGCAGCTACAGTACCTGGCTCTCAGTAAGGCCAGAAAGCAGATGGGATTGTCCCTTAACAGTCCTGAAGAAGGGGCGGCAGCAGAACACTCTGTAAAATGTGCGTCTTTTATGCTATTACACACAGATCTAAAATCTGAGTTATCACACATATATCTCAGCTCCCTGCCACGAGGATATCAATGTCGGGACCAAGTGCTCCCAATGATTTACCATCCAGTTTTACGTGTGTGTGGTTGAGGAGGATGTAAAATTGCTTCTTCATGTTGTGATACGACAGGAACTTTTGACGTGAATCAGGATTTTTTTTCAGTTCTGTGAAGAGTTGACCAAAATCAGGAATTTCCCTTCTATGAGAAATCACTCTTGATAAAATCTAACTTGACTTTTCCTTCTGAGATATGTCATTGTACTATATACAGTAAAAACCATTGAGGAGAAAGCAAAATGTTCTTGCTTCCAGAAACCAGAAATTGTGATAATTTTTGACAAAAGTCAGAAAAATTATACATATCTTCAAAACGTTTGGATTTCACAGTAGAAAGCCGTTGCGCTGGAAAAATATCGATCAGCTCTGCATGAAAGATCGTGTTGCGTTTGTGGAGGAAAAGTTCGGGAGAGGCCTTTGGGTGATTCACGTTCCTCCTGTTTCTCCCCTGACTCTGTGATGGGCCAAAATAAGCTTCAAGGTCACAATCACATTTTGGGCCGAGTGGTTTGGCAGGTAAAGCGTATTCCACAGACATCAGGGGTACACACAGCTGAGTCGAAGTGGAGCCCATGTTCAGCTCTGCACAAGAGAGGTTGATTGTTTTGGCCTCTTTCCTTTGCTCTAGGGTAAAATAGAGGCACCCTTCTTGGGATATTATTGGTGCGAAATCGTAAGTTACAGTTTTATTACCAGTTGCTGTGTGCGTGTGTGAGGGAGAGAGAGGAGGAGGTGGCGGGTATAGGAGAATATAACCACTCTTTTGTAACTATGAATCCATTCTTTTTTTTTTTTTTTCTTTGCAAAACACAGGTTTAATTTAAGGAGAGAAAAATAGAATTCGCTTTTTCAAATAGTGTCAAACGTAGACACACTGTGACAATCTTTTGCTGGTTTTTTTTAAGTGATTTTCCTCAAACTTGTTGAATTCTTCAGTTTGCATTGCTGAAAAATTAAAAAAAAAAAAAAAGAAATAGGTGGGCTATATGGATTTATTCTCTCTTCTTCTAATGTCCACATTACATCCTACAAAAAGTTTCAATCATATGTTGCAGTTTTTACATGCAGCATTTTCAAATGCGATGTAAAACCTCACTGTCAATGGATCAGCTGAACAACATGAAGGGTTTTGGTAACAGAGACAAATCTGACTTACCAGCACTTCTCCTGGAGCCCAGTGCTATTTGGGACCTATGTCCGGCTGAGTGAAGACGACCACAAGCAGAAGCGCTACCCAAGGGGGGCAGGAGACAGGATTAGAGGTGATTCTCCCAAGCAGAAAACAGGGGATCGTGAGTCCCACAAACAAGCCCTGAATAACTGACTCAACAGGAAAATATTTGGAGAGGAGAATGACAGAGTTTAGAACATCCTTCATCCACATTCGATATCATACTCAGTGTAGGTTAATGGTGGAATATTCAGTCACAATAGTTGTGTGACTGAAGGATCTGTGATGTGCCATCTTTCCTGATACCATATCTGGGCAGTTTTGTAGGCGACAAAGATACTCAGAAATTTAAAGAACACCTCTACTTTTTGGGCAATGTCAGACCCAGAGAAGGACAGACTGAGGGGCTTTTCCTTATGCTCCCTGAAAACACTGGCAAACTATTTTAGCCCACCTCACATATTGATGTAGATACACCATGTTTTCCACCTCAAACATCTCCCGGCATTTCATTACTTTACAGATTTCAAGGACCCACAATCTGTGTTGAGTTGTAAAGTTCTATTCAGTGACTTGGTTTACTTCCAAAACACAGGCTGAGACATTTGGAGCTGGAATCGGGGTTGTTGGGGGAAATGTTTTTTCCTCCATTAGCTCAGGATGTTTTCACTGATTGTTTTGCATCAGGTACAGGTTTATTTACTTTTCCCAATGTCAGAAGCCTCAGCTGAGATATTTAGTAGAGTCCAAACCTGGCAAGTCTCAGCAACTGGCAGATTTTTGTGTTCACCTTGGCAGAGTTGGGCCAATGTATTCTTTGGGGCAATATCCTGAACAGTTTGTGGTCATGCCCCTCTCCTTAGCTGGGACTGCAGGAACATTTACCCGTACCCTGGTACGTGCTTTCTCTACCGTTCCATCTCTGTTCTCCTGACTAACTATGGCTGATCTTCTGCATTGATGGTCACTGGAAGCCAAGTCCATCAAGACATGTCCTCTCCCACTGTGTTTCACTAAGTGACTATCCATTCATATTCCCGTTCATTGACAAAAGGGATTTAACCACCATTTAAATGATCTGTGTATATCATTCAAGCACGTTTGGCAAGATATGAGCTCACCTTAAGCACCGGGGGGCGGAGGGGGGTGGTCTTTTTTCACTCTTGCATGTTCATGGTCCTCTGGTTGTCTTCATTCTGCCAGGAATGGTGTCTGGAAGCAGGAGGCAGGGACGGCAAATGACCTCGGGCAGAGCGGACCTTGTGATGATTTCTGTCACAGGCAGAGCGCAGGGTCACTTCTTTGCTCTTTGAAGAGATACTCTGTAAAAGTTCTAAATTTAGCAAACATTAAAGTTACTTGGGTATTTTTTTTTAAATGATTGTTACGGTATTTTGTAACTTCTGTTCCCCTCTGGCTGAGATTCGAGAAACCTCTCCCTCCCACCCCCTCCCCAACTCCTTGACAGCAATCGCTAGTTGTAAAATAATAGACCATCAGCCAGCAATAATTTGCAATCCAAACAGACTTGACGCTCTCTGACATTTATTGAAACCTCAGACCCTGTTCGCTGGTTTCAGTTTTCCTCCCTTTGCTCTGTTTTTACAGACAGACAAGTGCTTAGATTTGGGTTTAATAATGAGGAGAAATTTCGTCTTGGCCCAGCTTTGCTTGTGTTGGCTGCGGCGGGGGCTTGCAGCAGACGGGCGGTTGGAGTTAATTATGCTAAATGGTGAGAACATTATTTGACCCCACTGGTTCGGCACCAGATGTTGTACGTTGCCTCTGAGAAACCAGCACAGACGTAACTGCGCTCTCAAGGCTGGATGGCGAAGGATAACATACATGGAGCTTAGTCACTTTTTTTTGCGGCATTAACTATCCCGGGATAAGCCCGGGACAAACAAAGCACTGCGCCTTATTAGGTACAGATGACAACATTCGGCTTCAGCCGCTTGGGGCAAATTAGGGTATCACTGTGTTTTTGGAATTGAATGCATCGAAAGCCCCCCCCC
>NW_009646934.1:246839-260820 GCF_000708025.1 Charadrius vociferus | reverse complement strand
CAGGAAAAATCATTTTGCTAAATGTACAGTGAACATTCTGCCAGCACGAGGTATCAGCTTTGGTAAATCCTTCCTGAAAAGTGAACTTTACGTTTATGGGCCAGACATGATGGAATTTAATGTTTGAAAATGATTAAAGGATTTTGTTCTTTCCTAGGAACAACTGCATTTATCAAGGTGGCAGACACGGTGGCCTTAGAAAGAGCTGAAATGTAACCGAACTGCTGAGCTTACGCCGGCTTGGGTCTGGGAATCCCTCTGGGCTTTAGGCATTAGGGGTGGGGAATTACACTCGGAGATATGGGAGGCAGGGAGTATAAAGTGTTTATTGACCCCAGTCTGTGTTAATAAAGCACTAGAAGTATTACCTGCTTGGGGACTGTCAGGGCAAAGCAGGGTTGTACTGACCTCCGTGGAAAACTGAAACTCCTCTTAGTCTTTGATAAAGTGTTCGGACTGTGGAAACGACAACACTTCTGCAGGCTTATTTATTACAGGAAAGCAAGCTAAAAAGCATTCTTACCACAAAAAATGTATTCCCATTGCCTGTATTTGCTTGCATGGTAGTGATAAGGTTTTTAACATTATACAATCCGTAGACAAATTTGAGTTCCATCTCCTTTTCCAACCGATGACATCATTCACATTTTACGGAGCTGCCGCCCTCCTCCGCCCCTTCCATCTGCGCGCGGGGCTGCGCGAGACGCGGCACGGGGCATTCCCACACCTCCCAGCTCCACTTCTCAACAGCATTTAGCGACCTATTTTGGGGGTGACATTCTCTGCTGGAGCAAAGCCACTGAACGAAGCAGCAGAATCCAAAATCATTTGATAATTTTAGGAGCTCGGAGTCTCTGGTATTTTTTTTAAAAAATCACCATTTGTCTGTAGCGTTATTTCAGGAGTTTAACCATAAAAAAATGCGTGGTTCAGCCTTGCTGTTCCTTCCTCATTCTCCCACAGAGGGTCTGTGCTCCCGAAGACCAGACTACATGATAAAGTGATTCAAGTACATCTAGATGAAACACTGTAAATTGGATCGCTCAGAAGATTCTGTTAGAACTCTTTCATTTTCCTCTTCCGCTTTGAATTTGGCTGCCTTTCAGTGCGTTTCTCCCAACACACATGTGCAGCAGAAAGGCGCCGTTGATGTAACGCAAAGCCCAGAACAGAATACTGGGATTTGACTGTTTCCACCGTTTCCTGATTCAGTGAGATGTTCTTGGCCATCTTGATCTGTCAAAGTCCTACAGATATGTCTTTTCATTAAAAAATTAAGAACAAGTCCTCTGGAATAAGTGGAGCTATTCTGTAATTACTGCAGTACAAGTCTGAACAAAACAGCCCATCTGGTTTTTGGTGTGTAAAAGGAAGACCACCTCCATACCGCAGAGAGCCGCCTCTCGCGCTGGTGACCTTTAGCCAGTGCGTCGCTTTGGGATCCTCCTGCTGTGCTGTACTTGAGGGCACATCCCCTATGACCGAAGGCTGTCAAAGATGCCGATATTCTAAGGTTGATGACACAGTAAATCTCAAGGAAGGAGCAGGGATACAGCACTCGGTGCAGCAGCTCTGAGCTGCAGTGAGCACCCTCCTTCCTTGTTTCCCTTAACCCTCCAAAGTTGGTGCAGATGCAGGCCAACATGAGACCGTGGTGAGACCTCCTCTTCCGAGTCTGACATTAACTGTCAGAAGTAGTATTTTGTACCCATCTCCTTGGACCAGCATTGGTAGGACAGGAGAGATGTTGCTCGGAGCTTCCTCAGATGTATCTGAGCAGCAGAGGAGGGGACACATTCCATCATGCCAGGTAGCCATGTCAGGTAGGCACAGATTATTCTGGCTTTTTTTGCCTCTTTGGGGACCAAATAGATAACTTCAGATGAACTGTACAATTTGCTGTATACATTTTATGCAAAATTGTGTGCCCAACATGTCCATCTTAAGAGTTCTTTATTAAGCTTAACAGTCAAAGCAATCTTTTCTTGGATGGGCGAAGACTGGTTTTGAGGCACTGGGGTTTTCTAAGAGAGATTTAGATTCACTCGCAGACAGCAACATTGTCTATAATTTACTGTGAACCGTGAGAGACATTAGCTGAAATTTTCAGGAGCAGATTAGGTTGAAGAAATTTATGACAGCATTTAGGAACATTAGGCTTAAGACTGCATGCCAGGGCATGACAAAATAGCAGGTAATAACAGATCTCATTAGAACTGTTTATTTAAATTGAACATTATCCTGTCAGGGATGTTTTCACTGCTGTATAGGTCTTATTTTCATCCAGGTTAACTTCTACCAAATACCCGCACCCAGAGATGTCTTCCTAGGAACTGCTCAGCATGTGTATTCATTCCAATGGGCTCACAAAGTTTCATGTTTTCTTATGTTATTTTTGAATTGTAAAGACAGTGCTACTTTGTATTTTTCTTTATTCACCATCTCCATATTTAATTGCTTTTATGTATCAAAATGAAATTAGATTTTCAAGAGGATCTAAGTTATTTGGACTCCAGCATCCTGTTTCAAAATCATAGGTAAATCCAGAAACACTTTAAGCACATCGGTCCTATATAGAGGTGCTAAAATGACTTTGTGGCTCTTGGCCATCGCCACCTTGAAGCCGTAGTCTTAAGTATCAATGGATGTTACGCTGCTGAGCATCTGACCTCTGGCAAAGCAGGATTCAGGAGGTACAGCTTTGCAGAGATTCAGGAAACATCGTGCCATAGAAGTGTTGGTTCATGAGGTTCAAGTGTGCGCTCAGAAGGGTTCTGCAAAATACAGATAGCAGCCCAACCCCGGATCAGAAGGCTTAGCTCACCCGCCCTGAACAAAAATTGCTGTCTCTCCAACATTTAAGCATTTGCTTTTCTTTTTCTTGGACCATAACCCTTCTGTCTCTTGATCTTCACCTTCTTTCTACTACTTACTCTTTGTCCTTTAAATATAAAATACATGGATATAAATTATCCAGACCTAATCTCCTCTAGTCTATGCTTCCTAACCTTAAATAACCTGTCAATATATGGATGTATTCTCTTAGCTTGCCTGACCTTCAATAATACAGGTATATCAGCTGTCATCCCTTCTCCTGAACGTGAAGATCTTTCGTGAGTCCAACACTGAGATAACCAGTGTAGTGCTGGTTGGGTTTCCCGCACAGAGACTCCCTGGATGCGTCTGGACCTGTTGCAGGGTTTATCCACAATAACCAACTATCTCTAGACTACAACTTTCTGCTGTATTTTCTTAAACAGCAAACAGAGGTGGTAGCAACATACTTATATGTACACAAATTAGACAAGACTATGACAAACGCAAATAAATAAAACCCCAAAACAACCCAAACAACCAAACCTTGGAAAGGTACAGTTTCACTTGGGCAGTTGAGCTGTGCATGACAGAAATTCTGTGCCGGCCACATCTGCAGCAGACATTAACTGTGGAGGTCTTAAAAGAAATCAGTGGAGTGATGTCACCATTGCTCAGCTACAGTCTGGGCAGTTGTTTGGATTTTGCAACCGTGGATATGAAAAGTACTTTTCAAGAATCTGGTCAAAATAATGTTAAAATCGCTTTCTATCTTTTAGCTTATTTCAGCAAATCAAACTGTTTCCTTCTATGTTAGTTATAAGAATTTGGAAAGCTTCAGTCCTGCAAGAGCTTCTGAAGCCATTTTAAAAGGATATTCAGGGACACAGATAATGGATGTTTGGGAAGGCAACACTGGAGGAACCAAGAGATTTTCCTGGTGGCTGTTCAACCCAAAGTATCTCCAGGTACAAAAGGAGAAGATGTTATCTGAAACACGTTGATAGAGAAGGGTCTATTCCACCAACTTCAGAGAGGCTCCCTGATGTCTCACTCCCTCTCGTTTCCATTTGCACACCTCTGCGACTTTGATGAAAAGCGGTAAAATGCTATTAACTTCAGCGGAGCCATTTTAGTAGGGGCTTTAATATTCACTTCGCATGCTTCACATCCTTACCCTCAAAGCTCCAGTAAATCATATTTTAGCCTATCAAGGTTAAAAAGCGTCCTTCTGCCAGAAACCCATCAAATCCATTTACTAATGACGTACATTCAAGACAATATAATGTTTTTGATTCATGTTTTTTGGAAAGCATTTTGAGTTGACTTCCCTGTAAATCTTGCCACTTTATTAATCCCTGTTGAGTAGCTGGCAGACAGCTCTCTGCTTTATTTGGCTGATGGCACTGGTTTTGAGATAATGCCCGGCCCTGCCATTCTCATTAGGGCAGTAAGTAATTTGAAAAATGCCTTTCAACAGCAGGTGAAATGCCTGAATAGACTCACCTGTTAAGGTCCCCAGGATCAATCAACAGCAATGGCCATGGTGGCATTAATTACTGAAGTAGTGGGGATGAAGGATGCTTTTTGCTTCTCGCTGAAGGTACCAGACCTTTTCCAGGGAAGGTCTGGTAGAGCAGAACTGCAAGCGTGCTTCTGCCGGAATTCTCATGCTGACAGACCTTTGCTCTCCCCGGGGCCAACTTCATGGTCATCAACACAAAAAGCGTAGTTTGTGTGTGGGGAAGAAGTTCTTCTGAATTAAGACAACTATGCACTGTAGCACAGAAACCCCTCTCACCAAAAATACTATTAGACCCCATTCTTCTATCGCTGAGCTACCTAACTTCCAGGCTTTCCTATTACTGGCAGTATTCTGGTCTCCTTTTGTCTGTGCTGGTAAATAATGTCTATGCCGGTCCTGTTTCATTACTTTTGTGATTTGCTCTGGCTTATGACCTTTGCGTGTTTGTTAATATTTGGTTCACAGTGTTTTAATAAGCGCAAGATCCATATACACAGAGAAGAATCTGGATTGCGACGTTTAAGTGAGCATAAAGACAACTAGATGGACCTGAAATTAAAGATATTTAGAGGAATTTTTAAACTTTTTAACAGTAGGCAAACAGCCACCAACGTGGTTTATTAACAGAAGCACTGCACTTCACTGCTAAAATCTTTAAATCATTCATGCTTGTGTTTCTAAATGATATTAACGTCAAGCCACTGAGCTCAGTTGTGTCGTTTTTAGGTAATAGAGAAGAAAATTTTCCTTGCTTGAGGAAACGCAGGGTATAATTCTGTGGCTGACGTTGTGGTAGCGTTCAGACTGGTTTTTCCTTTCTGGCTAAGCTCTGTGAAATTACAGTGTATTTTAAACTTGAATTCTAAAGCACCTGAAAGAAACAAAGCCATTAGGTACATATGTAGATAGAGCAAGGGTAGCTCTTTAGCTTCCTGGACAGTAGCAGGAAAGACTTCTCCACGCTTTCCTAACAGATGTCCTTCACCCTGCTGCATGGCGTGAAGTTTACTGGATCCCTTCGTTCTTGACGTCTTTGCTGAGCCAGCTGACCAGATGCCGTTAGCGCTAGTTGTTGTGGTGGGTGATCTATATTTTAAACTAAACAGAATTAATTCTGTGGTCTCGGTGGGAAGCTCACCCCCAGCATTTTTGCGAAGTTCTCATATTGCAAACGGCAAAAAAATGCAGTGGATTTCATCCCAGAATGGTAGCGGGCAGCAGACTTCTGATGGAAGGCAGGGATATTGTTTTCACTGAGGACAGCGCGGTACCTCTGACATAAAGCAAACACGTAGAGACACTGTCACCTCATAAATTTGCAGTCTTCGGAGTGTATGTGCCGATTTATACTAAATGGCTTTTCCTCCCCTTCCCCCACTTGAATCCAAATCACTGCTAACTCCTCAGATGACGGCGAGTTGTCTTCTCTGATGTGGTAGGCTTCAAGCGCTGGTGGGACAGACCGTGGCGATCCTCGGCTCTGGTTAGATCAGCCTAGTGCCACCGCAGGCGCTCGCCAAGGTTTGCAGCAGAGCAGGAGAAGTGCACATGAAAAGGAAACATTGGCTTTATGGTGCTGCTTTCATCCAGAGCTCTGCAGTGGAAAATACCGCACCAGCAAAGTCAGATTGTGGTTTTTCTTTCTGGCTAAAACTAATCATTCTTTTTGGTTTCTGCCGTATCTTGCCTAGGGAGAAGGGGGAAGCATCTGTGTTATTGCTTGCTAAACAACTCAAGTGTGCCCAGCCAAGCCACAGGAGCAAATTTGAAACAGGGGAGAAAATTCACAGAGGTATTGGGGCTCCAAGCCTGAGCTCCGCTCCATGCGACAGCGTGTGTTCCCACCTCCTGTCCCCCACCCCGGCTGTCCTTCGCCTACGGACAAAACCACATACTGTTTTTCTGATTCTAGTGCAAATTTCAAGGTGCTGTTCACCTTACTGATATTGATTCACAACATCTCTTCATACCACTCTGTGCCAATGCGTTGCCTTCACAGTCTGAATAAAAAGAGGGTTCCCTTCCAGTGCCTAAAGGGGCTCCAGGAGAGCTGGGGAGGGACTTCAGGAGAGCTGGGGAGGGACTTTGTACAAGGGCATGGAGTGATAGGAGGAGGGGGAATGGCTTCAAACTGGAAGAGGGGAGATTGAGATGAGAGATTAGGAGGAAATTCTCTCCTGTGCGGGCGGTGATCCCCTGGGGCAGGTTGCCCCGAGAAGCTGTGGCTGCCCCATCCCTGGAGGTGTTCAAGGCCAGGTTGGACGGGGCTTGGAGCAACCTGGGCTGGTGGGAGGTGGCCCTGCCCAGGGCAGGGGGTGGCACCGGATGGTCTTCAACGTCCCTTCCAACCCAAACCATTCTGTGATTCTATGATTCTGTGTGTATTCTAGGTGAACGCTGGGGCTGAGTGTCCTTCACAGGGTTGCAGAGGCTTGTCTGAAAAGCAGGGGCATTTATCTATTTATTGTTTTTTATTTATTACGTTTGCCAGCCTCAAAGGCCAGAGGGTGGAAAAACTGGCATGGGAATGATTCTTGTAAAGTGGGGTGGAAAGAATTATATCCCCTTTAAAAAGCAAAAGTCAGCTGTAAACATTTTGATAACTGGTATAACTGAAACGGAGTAAATTTGCAAAATAACAAAAAACTGCAAAAAAGCAGCTTTTGCCTGCAGTCTTCCGTTGTATGCTGTGCACTCTTCGGGAATCACGGTCCCTAAAGCAGGGGTTCCAGGCTGCCTCTTATGAGTTTAAGTGAAACTTTTACAGAAATAACTTGAAGATACACCACTAAGTAATTGTCCTCCCATAGCCTTAGCTAAAGCAATACAGCCACTCAGTGTAGAATACGGAAGGCTCAAATCTGCTGTTGACAGAAATATCACAGTCGCATCGTCTGGCAGAAGGTGTTCTCCAACGTGTAGGTCTACAATTATTGCAGGGTGATTTCTGTGCATCAAAGCGAGCAGAGGGCTCTTTGAGAGTTTTCATCGGTAATGAGAAACTTCAGCTCAATTCTTTCTCTGTAACAGTACAGTCTGATGGTCGATACAATCCTCCAAAGCAGGTTGTGGTTTCATCTGGTGGTCGCTATGGCTGGGGTTGGCTCCTCCCAAGTGAAGAAGCTGCCAATGGGCTAAAATTCTTCATAAGAAAATCTCAGGTGTTAGCTCCTCTTTTAATTAATCAATATTGCAGCAGGCAGAAAAAGTACCTGGAATAAAATCGCCCAGTTTTCATCTGGTTTGTTTCCTTCTCTTTGCCCAAAAAGATGTCCTCTAGCCAAAATACACCACTGGCTTGTATTAATTAGTTCGAACTTCTGTGTCTTTATCCAGATTTCTCAATACAGAACATCTCCTTCTACCTATTATTTTATGCTGCTGAAATTCAAGCAGAAGAAAGGGGTTAGAATTAATTATAATCTTAGACCAGGAGGATTAGCCACAGACGTTGGATTGTTATTATTGTACTGTATTTGGGAATGACAGAAGGAATGTGTGGAGACTGATGGGATCTGTGAAAAGAAACAGGAATGTTTAAATCATAAATAAACTTTAATTCTCCTTTTTTTTTTTTTTTACTCTTCAGTAATAATAATGATAATGTAAGAAATCGGCTTGTTTAGAAAATAAGGAATTAAGATGACAACCTATGCAACCTCCTACTACCTGTGTTCGTTAGAAGTCATCTCGGTCATTTAGTAGCGTGGGTCTTTGCTTGAGTGACTCCCAGACGAACACGCCAACAGCACTGCGCTTCCTTCCACCAGCCAAGTGTCTTAGATGGCCCTCAGGTCCCTCAGGTGTATCCTGGAGTCTCTCCTTTCTCCCCACCTCTTGCCTTACACCCGGCTGTCCCTGGCACAGGTTGTTACCGCTGCACTAACACTCCTCAGTATCTGCGTTGGGCCAAGACCTGTAAATTCTCGTTGCCGGAGTGAACTGAACATGCTGTGGGTTTCATTTCACTGCGTCACACGTTGACCATCCCTTTTGGGAAAACACTTGGCATGCAACAAATGTGAAGGAACTATTTAAAAGCTACTGCAGGCAGCATTCACCCCCGGGTCTTCCAAAGGCAGAAGGGCTCCCTTAAGCCCCCAGAACGAATCCGCACACAAATGAGCTGCCCCGTGCTGGGATGTTTACTTCGAGGTGTAAACATAATGTGCTTGTTTAGAGGGACCAGTGTTCAGGCTCACTGTCAGCACATTTTTCTTTTTCTGCCCACTGGAGCAAAAAAAAGGTGTGCTTTCTTGGTTGTGAGGATTTCCCTGGAATTTGCCCATACCAGGTATGTCTTCCACATGAATTTCGCGGCTAACAGCGCTCCATATTTTCTGTATCAAAAGAGTCTCCTTAAAGATTCCATTGGTTCGACACTTACAAATCAAAACTGTGCTTTGAGAATCTCTACTCAATTAAAAACCATCTTGCTTTGTATGTACAAATGGTCTTTTCTAAAAGCTAACTCCTTTGGAAGTATAAATTGGCATAATAAGCAATGAGGCTTGTCAAAATTAAGGATATGGCCTGTTTGTTATTAAATTGCCCTTCTGCCCATTGTAATTACAACTGGATCTGACTGCGTAACCTTGTCCAGCGCCTGGGCATAGTCCACAGCACCGTCAACTCAAAGATTATTTTGCTGTTGAATGTGTTGAGTTAGTTTTGCGTTTAGCTCTAGTAGTGGTTTGCCATTGTTACAGCTAATAGGGATTAAAAGAAAAGAAAAAAAAATCCGATGTAGAGAAGGCCAAAGTGAATAACATCAGAAGCCTGATCATTTGTCACCTATGGTCACTCGAAACCATTATTTCTCTTACACACTGTAATTTCAGATAGACTTGTGTAAACAGTGTAAAGATTTATTTTCTCAAAATATCAGAACCACTTAGCATGAGTCACAAGCTAGATTTCAGGCAGATAATTTTCTTCTAATAGATTTTTGGGTTAACAAGATAAAAATTAACATGAAAATGATTATGTGCTGACTGAAGGAAACCTGGTTTTATTTTGTTCCCTATTTGTTTTACAAGGGAAGTCTTCAAATATCTTGCAGGGACAAAAATATTTAAAGTGTTTGCACATGTTTCCCATTTCCATTTTATAAGATTCATTCACAGTCAGCCAAATGTATCTCTCTCTCTCTCTCTTTTTCTCTCATTTTTTTTTTCTTTTGATACACTTCTTAATTAGTCTTAAAGGCTCCAAAGGTGCTTTTTTCTGTCTCTCTCTTTATTCCAGACGCAGCGAGTGGCAGGCAATGCTAGCAGTTAAGTCATAGGGCTGTGAAACCGATGCTGGATGCGCCTCAAAGGCTTATGGGGTGTCCTGTGATTTGCTCTTTCCACTTGGTATAAAGGAGCGAAGTGGAGATCTGAGGCCCGTGCGTCATTGTGAACTGAAGTGACTGCACTTGGGCAACATCGATTTGGCTTTTACTGCCAAATTCCGGCCCCTGTGAAGGTTTTGCCACTGGGATCAGCCTATAGCTCCATGTTCAGCGGGCTGCAGCCTGGGGTGCACGCTCTCATCGCGGCAGACTGCGAGCGTGGGGGGAGGCCAAGGGGAAGCCAGTTTCGGTTCCTCTCCTTCTCCATGGTCAGTCGGTGCGAGGTCTGTGTTACACGAGAGAAGAGAGGACGGGCTCTTTCGCAGACCTTTTCTGACCCCAGAGACGGTGTGTGCGGTTCGCTGTGCCGCCAGAGGCAGAGGCACCACCACGAGAGAGACACTGTGCGAAGCCGTAGAGGGGACACGTCTCAGCGGGGCTGTTCGCACTTAAGGGCCGGTCTTTAAAAATATTTAAGCACGGGATTTTTTAGCAGTTAGATACATTTTTTCTCTTTTTAAGATCTGAGGGATCTCTCTGAGGGAGTGGGTACAGACACGGGAAATGTAGCAGCCCCGAGTGATTGGGAAGCGGCGCGCGGAGGAGGACCGGCGATGCTCTTGAGACTCCGCTCTGCCTTCAAGCACTGGCTCATGGCTGGGCTGTCCACGCTGCCGGTCCTGCGTCAACTTTGTAACCACCAGCGCTCGAGATAGCAAACACGGTTTAACATGGCTCAAGGTCTCTTCACTGACGCATGCGTCTGCAGCAGGACGAGCAGGGCAGAACTGAACATTTTTAAGGAGAATCTTATCACAGCGATTAAAGTTGCTTTGTATTTTGCAAAGCGATCTTTTTTTCCCATCGCCAGAGTTTCAGCACCACAGTGAACACTCTCCTCCCATTTTAGCAGTAGAGAGAAACGAAGGATTTAAGGAAGTTAAGGACTGATTGGGCTGTTCCACTTTCTCCCCTTTGCTCAACGTTCCGATAGCCTCAGAAATCCCTCAGACCATGATGAGTCATTTTTAATCTATTTCATTCTAAATTAAGCCGACATCATTTAAGGCTGGTGAATAAGTCTTGCATCAAGTTGATGTAAATGAAATCGGAATAAGTAGTACTTCACCAGGACAGAGCAAATATATATTCTCAAGATAAAACAAGGGAAAGATACTGAGTTAGTCCCAACCAGGGAAAGAAAAGAAGAAAAGAGGAAAAAAAAAAAAAAAGAAAAGAAATAAAATACAGCTGTTTGCAGGAGATCTCAGATGTATTAAAGCAGAGACCGGAAAGTTGCCGTTTTCCTGCTGGGGTAAATCAGCAGATCTGTTTGAAAAGCGGGCAGAGTTTCAGCAGGTTCTGCCCAGAACAAGGGCAGAAGCCCTTATCTGCCTGAAGTCTGATCTGCCTTGAGTCTAACTGACGATTCGCACAAAGTGCCTCTACTGCAGCCCTATTTGGGACAATTCAGAAGGGAAATCAGACTCTGTGACCCTCAACAGTGGAATGGATTCGAGCTTAGACCTATGGTAGTTTGCACTGAAGACTGTGACGGAACACATGGGCATCCTTGTGGTTCCACATAGCAAAGCGTTGCAGTAAAAGACCAGCAAACCCAGTAATCCCCGAGGTTGGCAGCAGCCAGAGCACGGCAGCCCCACCAGCCCAGCATCAGCAGGAGCCCCGTGCCTTGGTTTGAACCAGCTTCTTCTTGTCGAGTTTGGAGTTTGCCATACCAACTCCACAACAACCTTCAGAGGCAACACCTGAATCTTGCTTCTCCTTCTTTCTCCTCTTGGAACGTTCTCAGCAGTCACTGCAGAGGTTTTACTAAACATGTCAGATTAAAGGTATAACCAGACGAATAAATGCAGTCCATCTGAGGGCATGTTTCCTCTCACACGTTCAGTGGCTGTCAGCGTTTTGAATAGGATTCAGAAACATGTCCTTGAAGCTGGCTGGAATGTAGCTTAATGTATCAGGGGCAGCATTAGAGAAAGGAGAAAAAAGGAAGGGGGAAGCTTTCATGGAAATGTACCCCCCTCTCCCCCCGCCGCCAGCTTTTCCTCTCTAATACCGCATTTACCGAAATCCAGAAATAAACAAGCTGTATTAGCAAGGAGAACGGTAACCTCCGGCCATCTCACTCTGCTTGGGAGTTCAGTGGAGCAGTTTGAGATGTACTCTCTATATCCTGGGCTTTTTTCACACTCTCTTCGAAGCTTAGTTTCTTTTTTATCAACAATTTATTTCTAGTGAGAGGTGATTCCTTTCTAGCACTTCTAACTGCCGGATTTCAGCGCTGTACAAAGCTAGTCCTTTCTTAATATTCCTGTTTTAGATGGAAACTGGCCCATGGAGCTACAAAGTGGCTTCTCCACCTCATGCTCAGTTCTTCTCACTGCTTGTCTTTCTTTGCACAACTCATCTTTCTGAGAATAACTTATTTTTCCCTGGTCAAGGTTTTGCCTTGATCTCAATGCAGGGAGCAGTACCAGACCAGCCAATATAAACCCGCCCGTGTTCTTCTTCTCTTTGCATTAAGCTTGCAAGGAGCAAGGTTTTCTGCAAGCGAGGGATGAGAGTCCCTTCCTGAGCAAACGGATGCCCTCGGCACGCAGGAGGGTCCCCGAAGGAAGGAGAAGTGAGCGCAATACATCAGCAGCGAAGCAGCAGCAGAGGCACGTGGCTGGAAAATATGCCGGAAAATATGCCATAGAATGAGCAGCATTTAACCTACTCCAAAACTGCACATTATCATCACTGTGGAAAATCAGTAATTTCACCAGAGGAGGATCTTTCAATCATTGGTTTAAACACGCAAATATTTGACTGTGGTTTTGATTGCCGCTTATTTATTTATTTATTTAAAATGTCTACTTGTTTGTTTAGTCTCGAGTCTTTAATTTATGGAAAACACTTAATCTCAAAGTCTTTTTAAGGCCTTTTTTAATTCTAGAGCTGAACACTTTATAGTTACATTGCAGCATCCTTCTCTGAAACCCGTCTGGGCTTCAGGTGGGTAATAGTAGAAGTCCACTCAGAGAAGCTTAAGTAAATGAGCTATATGGGATACCTAATGACTTCTGCATTTATCTCTTTTCATCCACGTGCATTTGTAGGAAGACGAAGTGCCGTGTTATGGTGAAAGAAAAACCATACGGACTCCTGTGCATTGTAGGGTACTTAAAATATCTCCTTAAAATGTAGATTTTGACTTTCTGCCCAGCACTGCCTTGAAAGTTTTGCCATTAAAACCTAATTGCTAAGTAAATGTTCACTCAGTATTTCTCAGTGGAGGACAGAGAGAATGTGGTTCAGTGCTCAGTTTTAGTATCATTTTTGCTGCTGGTAATCTGTTCCTTTTATTTTTTATGTGACATTCTTTCGATTGCGAGCTACTAATCTTCCATCTTGGACTGGACTGCACCTCTCTGAAACCAAGGGGGGAGGCTACGATGTGTTAGGTTTCCACGAGTTATTTACCGCTTCCCAACCAAAAGATGGATTTCCCTTCTCTGGGGTCGCTGGCACCATCATTTTTCCCTAAACATTCCTGACATGTCACAAATCACTGTTGGGTTACTGACTTGGAAACCGTCTCCTTTGTGCCTCTCCTGAAGAGACTGGGAAGCCAGTGGCTCAGATCCAGAAACGAATCCAGCACTGGGGTATAAGAAACACTCAGGGCTCATGGATTTTTGTTTATTTGATAAGATGCATGGAAATAATTAAGTTAAGCTTTAACATGATAGTCCTGTTCTATGACCTTACGGGCTCTGGACCTGGGGAGGGATGGGGAGGAGGTTAGTGCCGCCGGGCAGAGCGCCCCGAAAAATGATGCTGGGCACAAGCAGCAGGCAAGCACAGCTTGCAGCTCCCTCCTCGCTTTTGGGCTGCAGAGCTTCCCTCTGCTGCTGAGGTGGAAAAACAACGGGGTCACTTTTCTCTGAGCTACCTGTTGTGGGGAGTCTCAGGAAAATCCCCGTTTCTGAAGGGGAAGGTGTGTGCCAGTGGCATGGGCACTTCACCGCCTTTCTGCCGTTGCCCTGCTAACTGGTACTTGTATGTATACCAGCACGAGGAGCTTTGAAATGGGGTCCTGTCTGTGCAGAGCTTGCTGAGATGAACAAATTAAACTTCTTTAGACCTTCTTGCAATTCATAGCTAGACTGTAAGGGCTGAGAAGTACAGGATGTGTTTTCTCCGTCTCCTCTGTCATAGAATCATAGAATGGTTTGGGTTGGAAGGGACCTTGAAGACCATCCAGTGCCACCCCCTGCCCTGGGCAGGGCCACCTCCCC
>NW_009646934.1:245985-246505 GCF_000708025.1 Charadrius vociferus | reverse complement strand
GCAGAGCGCAGCAGAGGGGCAGAATCCCCCCCTCGCCCTGCTGGCCTCACTGCTGCTGATGCAGCCCGGGATGGGGTCGGCCTTCTGGGCCGCCATCGCCCATTGCCGCCTCCTGGTGAGCTTCTCCTCAGTCAGCACCCCCAGGGCCTTCTCCTCAGGGCGGCTCTCCAGCCATCCCCCCCAGCCTGTGTGCGTATTTGGGATTGCCCCGACCCAGATGTCACACAGCCCTTGGTCAGCGCGGGGCTGACTGCAGCAGGCTCTGCTGACCCACAAAGAATAACTATAACATTTCAGGGCATATCCTTACGTACAGCTCCTGAAGTTTGCTCTTCGAGGGGAACAATCACATGGGTTTTGTCTCCCTCCCGCATTCCATAACCAGTGTTGAATCCTTTCCCAGTTACTCCTTGCAAGACACGGGAGTGAACAGAGGTCAGTCTGAGGACATGAGCTACCAAAGGTACCCATCACCACGCAAACCCTTAAAGGGGAAAATATTGAATGAAACTATATTGCC
>NW_009646934.1:242803-245969 GCF_000708025.1 Charadrius vociferus | reverse complement strand
GTTCACTGGTTGAGCAGAGCCAGGGGAAGGCGCCAACATCTCCCTCCCGGGGACGGGGTGACAGGACTTCCCCCACCACGCAAAGGGTTCTCCAACCTGAGCAATGAAAAGCAAAGGGAAGGTTTTCTTTGTAAAAAACAGAAATAGAGGTTTTAGGTTTATTTCTTGCTTTACCTGGGAAAGGAGCCTGCACGTCCCGTGTCTCGCACAGTTCAGGTAGCCGTGATTTGTAAGCACCGAGTCATCGGGTAAAACTAATAATAACAATGAGTCTTTATTGTATTTCACAGCCGATGCTTATCTAAATGAAATGCATAGTACTCCAAAGCGGCAAGATTTATTATTTGCTATTTATTTGATCTTATGGATAATTGTTTAATTAAAGCAATTAGTAGCTGCTTTCAAAACCCCAAATCATTACTAAGCTAACTTCCAGCAAGCAGTTACTCGAACCGTAACACCTTCCTTTGCTCTGTGACAGTGCCAGACCAGTCTATAGTGGCTACACCGTCAGGTACATCTTCACCGCAAGACAATCCATAGCAGTGTGGGACTGGGTTCGGGGACGGAAAGCTGATACTGCGCTATTTGTGGCATCCACATAAGTACTGTCACTACAATTGCAGTCTGGGCTGAGTTTGGCAGGAGGTGGGAAATGGATTTTGAAGTGGAAGACTTAAAAATGTAGAACTCCTTCTGGTGCTTGCTAATAAATTCTAGCTTTGAGGGATTTTTTGGCTTCTTTTTTTTTTCTGAGAGGAATTCTTCACAGCCATAGTAAATTCATCTGCGTTATTTCATGCTTCTCTTGAGAAAGTACTAATATATATATATACACACACATATATATATAGTTAGGCCAGAACCAAGACATAATGCTTTGAAAGGACGTTCTGTGATGGAAACCCATGTCGAGGATCCAGTGGGGATTACAGAAAAATGGCTTAGTCAGTTGAATAACTTGTCAGCCAGAATGTAAATAAGCAGAGGGTCCATATCCACAGTCCTAAAGGGAGAGAAGGAAATTGAATTCATTTATGGCTTCACTCTTGAACCCTCCACAGCACAGGAAGCACAAGGCCATGTAAAACCTATAAATAGCTATCCGACTTCAGGTTCCCTCTCAGACAGAGAGTTAAAAAAAAAAAATAAAATGTTCCCCAGGGAAAAACATGATCTTTTCTCCATGTTTGAGTTGTCAGTTTTGACAGAAACGATACAAGCTAATTAAATTTTTGTTAATTTATTTTGTCTGATTCAACGACTGCCTGTCACACAAATCGCTCGGTGAGGCAGACTTTTCTTTGCTGTAGGCTTCCCGGTTCTCTTCCCCTCTGAAGCACCATTAAGTCCATACAGGCAAAGTGGACCTGTTTAAATCAAATAAACACAAAGAGCATTTAAGTTCACTTCTCCCTCAGTGCTTCAGCTTTGTATGTTGGCTCCAAAGGGAACCCAAACTTATTCCAATTTACAAATCTCTAGTATGGGAGAACAACTGCTCTCTTCTGGTCAGATGGTTATGTTAGAGATAAAATATGAAGATGCAATGGGTAGAGGACGAAATAAAATTCCATTCTGGAACTGTCCTGGTGTTTGTGTTACGCCTGAAATAACTGAACAGTCATAATTTTGGCTGGATTTTTCCCAACCCGTGAGCCATTTTGAGATCCAAGAATTGTCTCATCTCGCATCAGGAAAAAACTGAAGGGGGTTATCACGAAATAACTGCAGGAAAAGACTGCGGTAGCGGATAGCTCGGTAGTGGTCGGGACAGCCACCCCTCGGTTGCACAACGCGTGCTTTTGAGTCTTCCGTGCAGAAGAGCGCAGTCACTGAACTGTGATACCGCTTTATTTCTGTCTTAGTTAAATATTTATTATTTGGGCAAAGCAGAGTCCCATTTCATTTCTATTTAGATTTTAAGCTTCTCAGATGCTTTTACAGTTCCATGCACACTGATTAGTGTATGCCTCTGAAATATTCACAGCAAATTTCAATTTTTGCTCAAAATCATGCTTCATAACTATTTTGATAACATACTAAAGAACTGTTGTATTTTTTACTTCTGACATGAAACTCGGGATCCAGAATGTGGTTTTGGACCCGCCGTGTTTAGCGGGACTGACCCAGAACGTACCCCCCGCATCAGTGTTAATTCCCTGGTCTGTATGAGGAAACACCTCTGCTTTCTGCAGGGACACCCGTTTGGTCGAACGGTTGGCCGTTTCTTCATTGATGTGGAGATGACGCCTTGCCCGGGAAGGTGGGGAAATCACACGCGCGGCTCCGCCGCCGTCCGGAGCCGTCGCTGCCTGCTGCAACACGCTGCCATCTTCCTTCACATTCTCCTGCAGCTCTGTAAGGGCAAAGCCAGCTCCAAAGAAAGCACTGTGAAGTCAGATTGTTCTGAGATAATCAGTTGAGGAAACAGGTAAAAGACAAACCCTGGAGGTATTTATTCTTTTTTTTTTTTTTCCTTCCTAACCTGTCGTCTGTAAGGGGGATGCACTTTGCAGGCCTTTCACAGTTCAAAACACTTTTAATAAACATACACAAGAGGCAAAGTGTGGATGGGTTTGAAGCCGGAGGTAATCAGATTAGAGAATGAGATAAGCAATTAGCAGAACCGTTCAAAGTACCAGCTGAAAGAAAAAAAAAAAAGCCCGTCTCCATCACCCACCCGCAGACAGCAGCCGTAACCTACAGATGTTCCCTTGCTCACATTCAGTCTGTTTACATAAACATCCAACACTCATTCCAGCAGGGCTTTGTGTTGTGTTATCTTGTTTAATGGGTAATTTCTGCATTAGGGGATCTGCAGTTTTAAATTAAAGCTCTAATTCTTTTTGGCATTAAAACCCCGATGTACGTGACTTTACACTCATAAAGCACTGGCAGTTCCAAGCCCATTTTTCTCGAACAGGAATGTACCCGTAGCACATTCTGCACTTTACATCAACTCGCGGTGCTGCAGCTGAGGGCACGAAAACCAGCCAGGGATGGCAGGAGTGTTGAGTCACATCAGGGAAGAGTGGTTTTCATAATAACTCAGCAAGCTGAATCAGGAGCAAGGTTGTTAAAAACTCTCCAGTGTGTACACAGCAATTACCGGTTGATGCAAAGCTTTCTCGCACATTTCATAACATTTATATTATAGCAGCAG
>NW_009646934.1:241545-242765 GCF_000708025.1 Charadrius vociferus | reverse complement strand
AGGGAAAGAGTTATTCTTAGTGGCGTTTGCAAAACTTTCCATAAAGATTAGCTCATAGGAATTAGGAACCCGTTTCACTTTGTGGCTGAAATGTGCGTTTATCTGCTTTTTTAACATCTAAATGTCCATTAAAACAAAATCTATGTTTTCTTCCAGGCCTCTCCATTTTTTCTTTTTATTTATTGTATTTAGTGAAAGCACTTAAGGGAGAGCCGAAAACAGAATTTCGTTCTGCCAAGTGCTGTGAAAACAGAGAGGAAATTCTGTTCCCATTCTGAAGAGTTTATAACATGAGTAGATGGGTTAAAGTGCCCTCTTTTCGGTGGCAAACAGTAGTGTACTTTGATGGCATATTTGTCACCCCCACGGAGAGAGCTCAGTGCTCTCTTTGGAGAGAGGAGCGCTGACCGTGGAGGGAGGGGGATTACTAACGACCTGTTTCTTCGTTCAGTATTTCTATCCTAAAGAGGATGCGGAAGCACAGGGGTGGATCTTTGAAGCACTAAAGTGATGCTGACCTTCTCTTTCAAACATACCGCAGTGGAAAATTGCACGTTACTAAGATGTCTTCAATAAACATTTAATCATATAATCTAATATATTAATATTATATATGCCCCAGAGAGCCAGGTACGCATTACAAACATATGCAATAAACATTTATAATCCAACCAGCTTCTAGAGTATTAAGAAATTACCAAAAATAGTAAGAGGAGGTTCTTTGTAAAAGAATTTACTTCCAACCTGAAGCAGATGCCTTCAAATTACTGGTTCCTTTATTTGGAGATGACTGTCTCTATGCCATGAGCAGCAGGTTTTTGATTCCGGCAGTGGCGAGGCACAGACTCAGATTGGTAGAAATGACACAGCAGACCCTTTGAAGTCTTTTTTTGTCATCTTTCGGACTCAGATTGCTGCTTTGACCTTCTGTGCTTTCCAGCATTAAAGTACTGTCTTCCCTCACATGCTACAGAGACTCCCAGTGGTGGGCACACTCCTGACGCGATCCATTGAGGTAGATGGGTGGCAAATACGCCAAGGAGCTCACTGGGCTGGGAAGCTATTCACAGTGAAGGGTTCCTCAAACCTTCAGTGTTTGCCACATGAAAATCACGGGATGGTGGATGCTGCTCAGGGAAGAGCCTGTCAAAAAAAAAGAGCTCTGTCAAAAGAGCCTGAGATGCTCTTTGCCCATCTTATGTCTCATAATTCCTCAGAGT
>NW_009646934.1:227746-241349 GCF_000708025.1 Charadrius vociferus | reverse complement strand
TCCCTATTCACACTCTATGATCTGCGCAAACAGCACAGAAGGGATGTGTTTGAAAATTTAGCTAGAATGTCAGCCTTCAAAATACTAGACCAGTGAGCTGAGCTTCTCCTTGTGTCTCAGATACGGTCCCAGTGCAGGACAAACGTGACTTCTGCTCTTTGCAAAGAGTCGGTGAAGCTGTGTGAGCAATGAAGCGATTTCAGTGAGCTGAAAATATTGTGGAACCATTGCTTTGCATCTTTCTGCCAACATTTGAGATGTTGACAAAAGATAATGTTGAAGTTTCAAAGCTGGGGGGAAAAAAAATCACACAGCATTTTGGTGATGTCAGAGGAAGAAGGAAGCCAGCTTGAAGTGAAGGTCTGCTCTCAGGCTCTAATCTTGTAGACACCTACTTAACTTTAAGCCAATTAAATCAATGGACTACTTAACCTTTGCCTACAGGAGAAAGGATTTGCCAGCACGGTTTATATTAGTGCCCCAAACAAAATAAGCAATCCTCAAAAAGGCACTCTTCTTTCAGCAAAACTGCATCTGCCCGTAGTGTCACGAGTATAAAAATATGGCCATAGACTGTTAAAGAAAATCCTTCCTGTAAGTGACACCAGTAAAACTATAGTTTCTGTCAGAGCCAGCCCTATATACTTAAAAATGAGGAGCAAACAAAGCATTTGCAGGATGCGGGCTTGGTTTTACCGAGCAAGCCAGCTCGCACAGAACCGGTATTTGAGCCCATTTTGCTCATGGCTCCTATAAATCCACCGACGTGTTTCATGAGCCGGGTTCCTGGAAGCACAGAGCAACGGGCCAGCCCAGGGCTGTAGGTCTGACCCGGACAGATGCCCCCAAGCCCCTCGGGGCTTCCAGCTTGGCCTCTGCCCCGGGGCTGGTGCTCGTTTGTGGAATGTCTCCCAGGGGTGCCTATTCCCCCGCTGCCAGCTATTCCCCCGCTAACAGAAAGGCTAAAGTCCCCAGAGGGGGCATACGAGAAAAGGATGGTATGAAAGCCACTTTGGCTATTTGCTTTTGTCAGTTTGTTAATACCTAGAAGTGACTTCACATCAGTTGTGTGGATGGAGGTGTTGTTGTTCTGCAGAGCTAGTTAGAAAGAAATGTTGCGTGCTAACTTTAATGAAACCCAGCGCTCCACTGAAACAGCACCAATGGTCTAATAACACGTTACATCATTTGTCACTGGACACATTGAGAGTATGTCACTGGAAAACCTTTAAAAGCCAAGATGTAAGTGGTGTGGAGACAACCATGGCCTCAGCAGGGTAAAAAAGACAGTATAATTTGTAAATGTTTTTATGTATAATATTTACATTTGGAACATTTGAATGTAAAAAGGAAAAAAAGAAAGCCTACACTTCACATCTTCCCAGATGTTAACAACATCTGTCTAGATGTCAGCCCAAGGATCTGACGGTTCGTGTGTAAAGGGGAGCATTTCAGTATTCTTTTTCTATTTTTCTTCCCCCCGCACCCCCCCCCCACCATTAATTGTCCTGCACGTTGGTCCCATCACTCTTTGCTCTGGGCCATATGGTCATATGTCATTAACCCTGGAGACCAGCAGCCTAAGAAAGTGGAACCATATGTTCTTAGCAAAGATAAATAGTAAATAGAGCGGCATGCAAGAGGACCGTTGGTTTGTGAGGATGGGGCTTGTGTCTTGGGGGGAGGGGTTGTTGTTGTTGTTAAAATGAACGCGAACACATTTTGGTGGCAAAGCAGATGGACAACCGTGCTGTGGTGTGCAACACCCAGCGGCTGCCTTCCCCCTGGCAAAGCAGCTCCTGCGGCTAAAGGAGGGTGCGCGGGGTCTGCGTCCCAGCTCCGCCGCCTGCGCGGAGGGTGGGCAGGGGGAGATGCTCTTTCGTTGCTGTGTGGAAATGGCGCTGAAGGCTCCAGGCAGAGTTCCCCATCTCTCACCGCAGGGTCACTCTGAGCCACCACCAGCCGCGGTGGCCTCTCTGCCCATCTCTCCCTTGTGCGACTTGATCTCTCGAAGCTAATTCTTCTAAATGTCTTATTTCCTGTCCATTTAATGTGACAAAAAGGTGTGTTTTTCCTCTGTGCCAATTCTTTTTCAGCTGTCGTCATTTTGAGCCAAATGAGAGATTTCCTTTTAGTTGAAGGATGCCACGGCAGCTCTTTCAGAGGAGAGTAATTCCAGGGGACGCAAAGGCGCAGGCAGTCAGGAGTTTGTTCATCTGTCTTTCACCCAACAAAGTCACCCTGGCACCCTGCTGTACCTGAGGAAAAACGGGAGAGTATGCGCAGGCTCACGGCTGGCTGACGAGACAGGCTGAATTATTTCTTTTTTTTTTTTGCCAGGTGTCGTTCTTATTTTCTGTGTATTTGGCGGTAAAGCCTGAGCGCTCGTTTCCAGACAAGGGCAGTGTTATTGCACACTAAAAAGCTGTTGTATTTCGACAGTAGCACAGAAAGGCAGGGAATAATAAGCGGATATATGTGCCAATGAGATATTTTTATAATAAAAGGTCCACTTGTTTGGATTGTTTATCATAAATAATAACACCACCACCTGTAGAGAATGATATGTTGATGCAACACTGAAAAGAATTTGGGCTGAATATCGTGCCTTGCAGATTTGCTCTCATCCCTTTGAACCTCACTGCAGACGTGTTACTAAATTTATCTACGAAAGGAAGAAACTTTGTAGTCCCAAATATTCCCCTCCTTTCCACGCACAAGCCCAAGAAAGGCCCAGAGACCTATATTTAGAGCAGGTCAGGAGTGAGAACGGGGTTGATAAGCTGATGCTGAAATAAAGGCGGTTTTGTGGTGCCCGAGATGCATTACATTCCCCAGAGCTCGGCACAAGCGTGGCATGGGCGGGCCACCGCCGCGGCCCGGCTCCCGAAGCCCATTTTCTGTTTGTTTGTTGGTTTTACATAAACCAGATTAGCTCAGCCCAGAACAACGCGCATTTGTGGTGGATATCTACAACATGTTTGTTTGGATGAACAGCCCAACAAGGGAAAAAAAATAGCGTGTGCAGCCGCGTGTGGCACCAAGGACCTACAGAAAGGCACAGCCTGAAGGGGTCCCAACCTGGAAAGCTGCTAAGACAAGACCAGGTTTATGAGGTATCTCGGTGTACAACACACACCGTCACCGTTCCTAGTCCTGTCTGGCCCCAAAGGCCAACACTCCGCCCAGGCTGCTGGGTTTGACCCACTCGTCCCACCCGAGGTTGCCCCGCAGGCAGCCCTCGCTTGGTTTGTTGCCGCGGGATGTGATCGTTCGACTGCATTTCTGATTCGATAGAAAGAAGAAAGATCTGCCAACAGATCTGCTGTGGAAAAGACGAGATAAGTGAGACTAATTCTGATCCAGATATAACCTCGGGCAAGGTGAAGAGTGCCTTTGTCCTGCCCCTGAGGGACGTACAAGGTGTCCACTCTTGCCCTGTCGTGCCGCGGCAGCCTGGCCGGTCGGGGGGTGCAGAGCTGTCTGAGATACAGCCTGAAATGTCCATCCTGCCTCCCGCTGCTCTGCTTTCTGTGGGAAGCCAATCCACGGTTACTTCTTTTCTTCGCATGTCTTACGCTGCGGGCAGGCCAGAGAGGTCCGCTCTCGCCGTGACTGTGCCTCTCGCTGCCCTCCAAAGTTTCCCGCCTTTGCTGCTGTCCCCAGTGTGGCCAAAGACGTGTGCTATCGCGCTGTGATAGAAATACCACATCTGGGAAGCGGTGGCGGTCTGGGCTTATCGAGTTTCTCTGGGCATTCTGGGATATCCTCTCTCCACTGCGCTGGGCTGCTGGTTGCTTCTCATAACACAGCTAATTTGATCATATTTAGCATGCATTCTTCACACATGATCTTATTACAATTACAGTGCTCTTGGTTTTGCTTATTCAGGCTGACCTTAGGCATCTCCTGCCATCCTCTGCCATGGTCAAGACCTCCCAGCTTGTTGCCTGGTGGCCCCCAAAGGAAGGTGTGAAGATTAACAGCCTAGAGGATGTATTTAATGAATGGCAACAAGGGATTAGTGACACAGTGTCACCTTTCATGGCCTCTTTAAGCAGGCGAGCTGACACCCGTTTATTTTTGTTTGCACTGTTGAGTAAACTCTGGAAACGGACTGGATTTACAGTCTCTGCTCCCCCGGTGAGGAGTCTCCTTCTGTCCACCAGCCATTGCTTGGGGTGGTGATAAAACCAGTAAGCTCTCGCCCACCTTTCTCCCAGGGGAATCCCGCGCCTTAAAGCTTCGTGGCCTTCTCCTTACTGCTTAAGATGTGGGGGGAAAGGGTTGTGCTGGCGGAGAGGTGTTTCAAGACTTCGGAAGGTGTGATTGCCAGCTTAGGTTTGCAGCTCTCTGTGTCCGCCAAAAGCCGTCCTCATGTCCCCAACTCTGCCACCTGCGAAACAGCCCCTCTGCCCGGCCGGGGCTGAGCTGCTCAGGAGTGCCGGGGCAGCCGTCCTCCAGCGCCCGCCGCGCCTCGCAGCCCCCCGCTTCAGAGTGATTTTGGGAAGGAAAATACTGGTAATGAACCCTAAGGCTACAGGATGCAAATGCAGAAGATTTTCTTACTACAGGGCTAACTACGCTGCACCAGACAGGGAGGTTGTCTGACCACAGCGAGTTATATTTATGTAGGTATCCATGTTCCACTGATTGACATCTCAAGCGGAACTCCCCCAGACAGCAGTGGGCTTTGTTAAAGCCTTCAGGGACGCATATGATGACCTTGCTCCAGCAAAGTGTTCCTACACCTGCTTTAATTCAAGCATTTCACGAGATCTATCAGCTTTGCTGAGATTCTGAATGTGCTTCAGACTCAGTACCTGTGCTGTGCCCAGTGTCGGGCTGGACTGGGACATGTGCTCCTCATAGAATGATGTTAGATAAGGTTATCCCACAACTGGTGCTGCAGTAAATTCTGAATGATTTCTACTGTCTCTGCTTTCAAATTACTCTTTACGCTATGGAAACCCTAGTGCTCACACAGTTTTTTCTTGGCAGTTGCCTTCAGTTCTATTTTCCTTCATTTCATCTCATTCTTACCAAACCTGACACCCTTTGCAGATCTCTTGAAGAAATCCACAGAGCAAATTTGACTGTGACACCCTTAGATTACATCTCAGTGCAACTGCTACGGACCCAGAAGAAAGTGGGTCCTTTGCAAAGAAAGTCCTTTGCAAAGGCAAAGGCTCAGTTGAGCTGAAAGCACAACTGCACGGCCGGGGGGGACGGGAAAGCCCCCGCTGGGGGCGGGAGGTTAAAGCCGGAGAGAATGATTTGGACTCGGTGTACAGGGGTAATCTTTGCTGCTGACAATAAGTAAATACATTTTGTAGTGGTGGGGAAACTCTGAAGTTTATCTTTTCCAAGCAGCTTTCCATGGCAAATGTTGCAATTGTATCTGAATTGCAATGCAGAAATTAGTGGCTCCAAAGAAGAGGCCAATCAAATGGCTTTGATTCCTCTCCGGTTCAGGGAGTCTCCCGAGATCCCATCTCCCCTCATGTCAAGGACAGAGCCCGATATGTTTCTCTTTCATAGAGAAGAAAACAAAGAGCCTAAAATCCTGACTGGGCAGTATTTCCGAGAAATGCCGCTCTGCTTTAGCAGCGCCGACTTTGATGCATTTTTAAATGTATTTAAATTGTGCTCCTGAGCTTGGCTGATTATTTGTATACCGGAATTCATTTTAACGAATAGTTTGTGGCACCGTGAAGACCTGAAAGAATAACAAACAAGAAGAATGCTCTTAAAGATGTTTATTCTATTTTTATGACTTTTATGCAAAATGCATCATAGATGATAGATGAAAATCCTGACTGACAGCTTCTGTTGATGGCGGTCGCTGAGAGAGGACGCTGTGCACGGCTCAGGGCTGTGCCACGTGAGCAGCGCCATGTCAGTCTGAAACAACAGGTCCTGATCGAAGACGTGTCAGCCCGTCATCAAGCGGTCCGTAATCAGAGCGAGGGTGGGAGAGGCCGGTTGGGGCTGAGGTTTGTCAGCAGAGATGTGCAGGTTCCGTCGGGAGATACACATCAGGCTAAACGCAAGGCAGGGGCGGTGGAGAAAGCTGCTCCAGGGCTCGCTTTGCCCGGCTCAAGGCAACGCAATCTGCTCCATTGTCTTACAAATTAATTCCCCCTTCACTTCACAACTTTTTATCTTTTCTTTTTTTTTTTTTATTTTCATCTTAGGTTGCAATCTGCTCCATTGTCTTACAAATTAATTCCCCCTTCACTTCACAACTTTTTATCTTTTCTTTTTTTTTTTTTTTTTTCTTTTAATCACACTTGCTATTATTTTTAAAGCAATTAAAACATAGAAACAAGACCCAAGGAAACACCCACTGCATTCCTGGGATGATCCGTCTGTGCTCCCCGCGTTCCACCCCAGGCACAGAGGTGGGAGGCAGCTGTGTGCCAACACCACCGCACTCAATTCCCACACGGGAAAAAACCATGGGTAAAGTAGGATGATACAACCCAGTTGCTTCCAATGAATACAAGGTCTGGAAAGAAGTCCCCCAGGGCCTTTTTCCAAGTGCTGCTTCAAGGAGAGTGCACAAAATGCCTTCCACTAACCAGGACAAACCTATCTTTAAAAAAAAAAAAAGCCAATTAACATTGCACAGTCTCCGCACCCAGATTCCTGCCGGTTGGCATTTCTGTACCTTGGATGCTGTGTGTCTTTGCAGCTGGATTCCTGAGGCTTAACACCTTAATTCCTGAAATGAGCCCCAGTCCTAATTCCCGATTTTAGGAAAACAACATTCCTCCCATTGAATGAAAACATTTGTACACAGTTCATAAACCATCTTCCTGAGGAGTGGGAGGGGAGGGGGGCTGGAAGAGGAAAGCCTGCAAATGCACGGCGGTGTAGCATAGAAGTGCATTGTCTGTAAGTCTCTGCCGCTGCTGGCAATAGGAGCCAGCTGCTGTTTGGGTAAGTGCTCTGTTCAAATATTCAAATCCCCCGCTGGACGGGGCTATGACCAAAACACTACGCAAATACTAATAAACACGTTGCGTAGAAGTCTCTGGATCAGCTCTTTCATTTCTCTCCACCAGTGACAGACTCCGGTTCAGATTCAGCAGCCGAACTCCCCTCGGCGGCGCCGTCATTCGAGTGGGAGAGCGCGCCCCGGTGCTCTGACCGACCCTGTCCTAACGCGGCTGAGACGGCTCCAGATCTCGGGTCAAACCACTGTTTTGCGAAGAGCAGAACAAACAAAACCTCGTTCCCCATCTGCTGTGCCAGAAGGACCTACAAGTGCATATAGTTGCTCTGTAGTTGCCATGTTGCTTATATTCTTTCTTCCATGCGTGATGGGTCGTGGCTTAGAGGAGCCCATGATGGGATCCAGCACAGTCAGTCTTATATCTTGGGGTCTGTCTCCTTTCTGAGCCTGTACTAGCCAGGCTAAACCCAGTGCTTTCCCCCAGTAAGAACAGGCTCGCTCTCAATTGCTGTCAGTTGTAGGAGCCACCATTACTCCGAGAGATCAGGTTCAAAGTGGCCAATGAGTCAAAAAAGGAAGATTTTGTACAGAGGGATGTGCGCACATGCACGTGCGTGTACGTAACATAGTCGCACTGAGGCAGGGCTTGACTTGGTGCTGCAGTTTGTGTGGTTTTAGGGAAGGGGAGGGAAAACTGTCAAAAACATTGAGGTAAATTATTATATTGGCAGCCTTTGGGCACCGCAGCAAAGCTACCGGTTCTCTCTTATCTCCTGCCTTACTTACAGACCGTATCATGATTTTATAAGGTGATCTTTTCATGGATCTAATGGATATGGTGGCTCTGAAAAACAATTCATTGTATGTGGTGGCTCATGAAACGGTCATACAAGATGAAATGCAATTGGGGGAAAAAAGGAAACGGGAAAAATAACCCAAATAAAAGATCTGAACAGCTGATTTTGTATCCGTTCTCATCTCAAATGTCAGAGAAAACTTTTCTTAGGCCTTAGAGAGTGCAGTGACATGGTGATGGTTGATAGAATACCTTGAAGGATGGCTCACCCTTCCTCCGGGGACCTCTGCAGTGCGCTCAGGGCTGGCATCAGCACTACTCTACTGCCGGGTTGGTTTGTTTTCTTCACTGGAGAAGAGTAGAAGAGAAGGTCACATTCAGAATTGTAACGTGAAAGTGCCTCATGGCTGCGAGAGAAAGCCCCAGAAGAACGAGGGGTCAGCCCCGCTCCTTCCCGGCGGGTTGAGTGCTGCCCGGGGGGATGCAAGGCTGGAAGCTGACTGCCGAAGGGGGAGACAAACCCTTTCGTACTGATTGTTGCTCAGAGAGACTCACGGGCATGGGTTGGTCCCACCTGAGCTGGGAGCACAGTTGCCGTTGCCTCCAGGAGATTCACTGGGAGCAGTCTGTCGCTCCACATTCGTTTTGGAAGGTGAAGAGGAATAAGGTTGGCACAAATTAACTAGAAAATGGTGGAAGCTCCAACACTTGGTGTCCTCACTGCAGGATTTGGTCTGTTTTTAAAAGATTCGCTCGAAGAGGAATTCTTGGGCGAAACCCTTTGGCCCGTATTCTGCAGGAGGTTTGCCTGGAGGGTTTGGGTGCTTCCTCCTGCTTCTGATAGCTCTGTTCGAGGAAAGTGTAGGTGAGAAGCGAGTGATGATGTTCCTACCTGCTTATAGCTCAGGGTTTCGCTCTGCTTCCCTGCTAGAGCTCGGCACGGTAACGCACCGTGTCTCTCAGGCCTGGAAGCTCATAATCCACCCACCGTCCTGCCAAGAGCCTCATCCCGCTCATTCCGTCATAACAAACAGACCTCTTCCCCCGTGGGCTGAGCCGGAGCAGCAAAGCTTGAGAGAGGGCCTGACAAAACGCAAGCAGAGGAGATGAAGTGAGCTCCAGTGGCTTCTAAGATTTTTTTTAATTTTTTTTTCAAGCACATACTGCTTGTCAAATTGCAGGATCCAGTCAATGCAGTGAAATTGCAGAATCCAGTCAATGCAGTCCGGGGGGGGGGAGGAAGAGGAGAGAGAGGGAAAAATTTGATTCCGAATTGGAGGGATTAATGGTCAAAAGAATGTTCTTCTGGGAGTAATCTAAGTGTTATATTTACATTTGGCTTGGAATTATTTGCAGTGAGGAATTTCAAATGCAAATATTTTAAAAGCGTAACATGTAGAGAGACACTGTGGGCACTTCTGTTTTCTCTTAAAAAAAAACAGAGAAAAAAACGTTTTTCTTGACTATTTTTTATTGGAATCTTAATGAGACCATAATTACTGCAGGAAAAAAAGGAAAAAATGTAGCTCTTAAAGCTTTGCTGTTACTGTACATACGGGCCTTGGATTTTTATTTTTTTTAAAAAAAAAACCTAAATTTTTTAAAACTATTTATTTTCCAAAGTGGTGCATGGGAGGGAAAAAAATGACTTAGCTAAGTAAGTCTTGTCCATTTATGTGCTTAGTCTGTATTTTCTTTTTCTAAAAAAATATATATGAATAAATGTTGAAATGTGTAGGCATGTTCTGTTTGTCTTGGCTCTCGCCTTTATCTTGTTTTATTGTGTTACCCTCACAAGGGGTGCTTTAGGAACAGCAGATTTTTCTGGATGTCTTCTGAGTCTACAGCAAAGCGAGGACTCTGTGTCTTCAGGTTCTCTCTGTGGCTGTAGCTGCTCGTCCGTGAGACTCACAGTGGCTGAGTGACAAGAGGACTTACGCATCTTATTCTTCATTTATTCTCCCTCTCTGGGAGCAGCCCCATACGCTGACATTACCCAGACTGCGCTCTTCTGGGACTTGCGCGAGCGCCCTCTCCTACCTGAGCAGGGTGGTCACTATATTAAGTCGCTTCTCATCAGCAGGGTGTGATGTCTGTAGTTCTTCTATGGGATAGTTGATATCTCCAACTATTTTTCCTCTTTTTATTCGCATTTATTAATCCTTTATTGGTTTTCTTTGCCTTTAAGTTTGCTGAAGTTTTCCATGACTTTCATTCACTTCTTTCCACCTTCATTTCTCTTGCTCCCTTCTCACGGATGCCACTCTAAGTGAGGAGCAAACATGTTAAAATAAAGTCCCTTTTTTTCCCAAGGAAGAACGTGTCCATTTAATATCCCGTACGCCCATCAAAGCTGATGGAGAGGCAAAGCATGACAGACGTATTCTGTGATTCAAACCTTCTGGGTATTGGCAGAAGAATAAATCTTGTGTCTGACATAAGAGGACATCAGGAACCAGGGAAACTAACCTGAAGCTTTTGGAAAGGGTCCACTTAGCTGTCAGTCAGAAGGAGATAAACTTTACATGAAATAGGACCTTCTAAAGTCATTAGTTATCCACTTCTGCCAGAACCGCTGACGCGCAGCTCTGGAGGAAAGCAACGAGAGGCAGCCAAAGAGAACAGAAAACAAACGTGAATGGCAAAATGTCTCTTAAGAAAGTGCCTAGTACAAATGTGGGAACGCTTTCTGGTCCGAGTGAAATAGGTCTCAAAAAGACTCACGTACAAATAGTATTGATCCACAGGAAAACTTTGGTTGCCTGGAAGTCCTGAAAACAAGGAGATTAGATCATCTCCAGGCAGATGGATGTAGCTCTAAGCAAAGGGAAAACACGGCGAGTACCAGTTGTTCAATAATCTCTTTAACCGACTCCGGGAAGATCTGGTGCTTAAGGGAAAAAGGAAAAAAAAGGGGGGGGGACTGTGGGGAAAGGACGTGGAGTGGTGATATTGCTATGTCAGACGTACATTTGGTATATATTAAATAAGCTACCACCACCTCCCTCCTCCTGATACTCCGCTCATACAAAATGTTCTTTAAACCCCAGTCCTTAAACCTTGCTGCCCTGGAAGATGCTCAGCTGGCTCCGCACGCTGGACACCAGACAGCACTTCGCATGTGGAATCCGTCGTCCACAAAGTTGTCATTCTTTCGGCAGGGAAAGACACCCTCTCATGGACCGCGCTCCGCGCCCGGGCTTCGGGGAGCGGGTCCCCCGCCCAGCAGAGGGGACGTGAAGCGCACGGCTGACAAGATGCCGGTGCATAGACTAACAGCCCGGGTGAGCGGAGCTGCTCGTTTAACACTGGCAGGCGGCAGGGGAAGGCGCAGAAAGTTACGCTGATTTGCACCAGGTTCTGGCCCTGGATATTTTCCTTTTGTTACAAATAACAAGCAGTAGTTAAAAGGTGACACAAAGGGCTCTTTAATCCTCACAGCATTCTTCCCATCCCGCCTGGATTCATTTGCTCCCGCGTTTCTCGTGATAACCACTCCAGGCGAAAGGCTTTATAATGCAGTCTATAAACTTCCACCCAGTGGAGCCCTGCCAGTGCCAACCAGTGACCCAGCAGGCAGCGAGCATGTGTGTCTGTGCTGACTCAGTGATCCAAGTCTGCTTTTAATTTCCTTTCTCTAGTTTTCCTTCATCCTGCAAGAAATAACTGTGAAGTAAATCAAATGGCCTATCTCCGCGGGCTGCCCCTCGGCTTGGCACGGGACAAACAGGGGGAAGAGGCTGCCAACCCTGCGGCTGCCTGACAAAGTGGGTTCTGTTAGCACAGCGTAACTTACTGCAATAACAATCCTCTCCGAAAGGCAGCGGGTCTTTGCCTGCTATCGTTTCCACAACGGCAGCGATCGCGGCCTCGCGTTCCTGCTCCGCGGTGGAGCCAAAATCGGGAACCACTGAGACTCGTGGAAATTTCTGGAGGGAAAAAGAAAAAAAAAGAGCTTGGGGTGGGTGTTAGGGCAAGGCTACTGCTGTGGTTAGAGAAGCTTTTTATTTTATCTTCAGCCGCGGGCTGAGAGCCTGGCCAGGGGAGGGGAAGGAGAAGGGACTCTCAGCACGGAGAAGCTCTCGCAGCAGATTGCGCTGGGCACAAGGTGAGGGGCATTCGCCAGGAGGTTCCCAGGGTTAACCCGGGCTGGGGATTTGGGCATCGTGCTGCTGGAGATGCATGTGGAACAGGAGACCCGTGTGTCCGTGCTAACGGGTCTGCCGAAGGGCAGGAACGCCTGGCTAAATCCCAGCTGTGGCTAAATTGCAGCATCCCAGGATGGTGAGGGTCGGAAGGGCCCTCTGGAGCTCAGCAACAGCAGTGGCACAGGACGGCGTCCAGGCGGGTTTGGGATGGCTCCAGAGGGGGAGACTCCCCCACCTCTCTGGGCAGCCTGTGCCACTGCTCTGCCGCCCTCACAGCAGAGAAGGCCCTCCTCAGGTGGAGATGGAACTGCCTCTGGTCATGTTTGTGCCCGTTCCCTCTTGTCCTGTCACTGGGCACCACTGAAACAGACTGTCCCCATCCCCCTGGCACCTCCCTTTGAGTATTGATCAGCGTTGATAAGATCCCCCTCAGTCTTCTCCTCTCCAGACTGAACAGCCCCACGTCCCTCAGCCCTTCCTCAGCAGAAAGACGCTCCAGCCCCCTCATCATCTTTGTAGCCCTTTGCTGGACCTAAATTGCCTAAAACTCCCCTCGACCTTATGAGCTAAATCTGGTATTACCCAGGTCTCCTTCCAAAGCATCATTTGATGTTCCTGTGCACCGCTGAACAGTTATTGCGCTCCATCCCAGAGGTCCCGCACCTGCCCCGGCAAAGAGCTCCCGAGATGTTCCTCACAGCAGACTCAGCACCCCAAACCCCGGGCGCTCATCCAGCCAAAGGCCCAACTGCTATTCATGGAACTAACGCAACGTTTCACCTACCGTTCGGAAGGGATTTGAAATCTCCCAGTGAAAGGCAAAACAGAAATGCAAAACACCATAGGAGCGAACACGCTCAGCCAATGCAACGGCCACGGAATGAAAGGCAGCGCACTGCGCGGTGGTGCCATCACAGCAGCCTCAAACATTTGTGATTTCTTTTCCCTTTTGCTCCGAATCCCTTTGACTGGAATCTGTTTCCCCATCCAGTTGCGACCCTAGATGTTGAAGAGGCTTTCGGAAATGGCAGAGCCAGATCCTGAACCTGCCCCTGTGTCTAATGTCATCAAGGGAAGTTTGATTATTACCGCTAATACAACACATGTGTTTAATAGGCACTTCAGCCGTCTATTCGTGACACGTGTCCCGGCAGAACAATACCCTGCCAGCCGCGTTGTAACACTATCCTCAATTCTAGAGCTGGAAAATCCTCTCCAGTACGACAACTGCCATTACCTCAGGCTTGCCAACCCCCCTGAGGACCCTGCGGACCCTTGGGTCGCTGCTTGTTTCACTTTGCGTTACTTAGTTGAATTACATAGCAGAATGAGGGTAAGTTATCTTGTCAAAAGCAATGTGGAGCCACGGGAAGGACGGGAGTTTGTTAAAAATGTAGCTCACGCTGCTGAGCCTTTCTAACCCGCTGACTCCCCATTGCCTTGCCTTTTCCCTGTCCCTCTTATCACAACATTTGCAAGTAAAACTACATCAACGGAGATGTATGTGGGACATCTGTGGGCACACCTGTGGCCTATGAACTTTTATCTCTGCTGTTACATTTCAACAGATGTTTTATGCTTCGTTTTCAACAGCTCTTGCCCTGAATTTGTTATTGCCCCGAGTAAGTTCGTTTCTAACAGCTGCCTGACGCGACAGGCTTTTCTTCTTGACTGGCTTTATTGCTTCTAATAGAAATA